>NC_056746.1:757507531-757566723 GCF_019279795.1 Protopterus annectens
AAGTAGAACCCCACTTTAGCGAAAGTGCACTTCAATGAAAATGCAATTTTGCTAAATTCTAGGCACCCGATTGCCTCACAAATAAAAAAAATATAACAAAAACATACTTTTGCAAGGGGGCAAGGCGACCCTGCACCCCCCACACACCCCTACTTAAATATACCAACTCTGAGATCGCACTACAGCAAGGAAAATGTGAATATTCCAGTTCTGCGCTGTATTGTGATCTCTGTAGTCAGTTTTCGAAGTTTCAGTACTTCAAACAAGTGGGTTCGTACAAGTGAAACTTGAAGTACTGAAACTTATATATATATATATATATATATATATATATATATATATATATATATATCTATAAAATGTATATGGGTTACAGATAATTGGTTGAAAGTTCCAGTTGCTGAAAAGAAAAAAAGCTTGTTTAGGTGATCAAAAATCAGCCGATCAAATCTACCAGCTTTTTTTCTTTGTGATATCACAGTACAGTGGTGGTGGGATCAAGGAATTTGTCTTTTCACCACTGCAGTGTAATCTGAGAGTTGATACACATAATTAGCAGGGATGTTTTATTACTTTTTTTGCTTTACATTTCAATAGGTTGCAAATCAGCAAGCTTTGTAGGGTAAACTGCTTTTTGATATATTGAGTTTTCTAGCTATATACATCTAACTATATATATATATATGTATATATATATACACACACACACATATATATATATATATATATATATATATGTGTATATATGGATTTTGTGTGTGTGTTTAGATATATATATATATATATATATATTTATACACACATCTGTCTATATACATATACTACTGCATTATTAGTTTCAGTAATTTTTTTAATTTTTATTGATTTTGACAACAAATTGTAATAGCATTTACAGTTTAACAAATTATTTACAATGTATACAGACATGTCAAAGATAAAATCTTACAGGTGATTCCAGGATGGTGGTTGGCTAGTTGGCACCCTATTCACGAGCTCTTACCGTTAATTTTCACTTTAAATAGCCTTAAGTGCTTTTAAACAGTAAATAATATTATCCGCTGATATAAGAAACTAGTGCAAAGTATTTAAAAATAAGTTGGAAGTTTTTTTCTGGTAAAGACTGAAAATTTTTCCACTTTATTCAATTCCGGGAATAAGGGATATGAGCATTCAGGAGGCCTGTGTGACAAGTTTGTGCCTGACAGGATTCGCGCTTTTATTTGTTGGCGCTCCTCGCATTCTATGCTCCTTACCAAGCTTCAGTATGACAGATAACGCGGATGTCATGGATACCCAAAGTACCAAGGCAAAAATCTCCTCAATACATTCCCCGGAGAAAGATACTACATGTAAAAGACTGAGAACTTCGAAAACATCTTCGGACAATAGTTCCTCAAGTAATAAAACAAGCGCTAAAACAAAAACTGAGCCTAATCTCCACATTGACGATCTCAAAATAGCGCTTCAACCAATTCAGGATGCTATTCAGCGTTTATCTGATCAGATGTCTGGGCTTACTAAATCCATCAATCATTTAGTACAGAGAGTTGACACTCTTGAGCAAAAAACACAAAGTAATGACTTTCAAATAAACCAAGTATCTGATGTCACAAAGAATAACTCTGCGCTTATTGTGGAACTGCAAGCTAAACTAACAGATCTTGAAGCCAGAAGCCGGCGCAATAACATTATTGTCAGAGGTTTACCTGAAACCTATGATAATCAAAACCTTAGTTTAATTTGTGGTCAGATTTTCAATGCACTTTTGGGTCCGAGTAATTCAGCTGATAAATTAATAATTGAGAGGGCGCATAGAGCCTCTAGACACCGGCAAGATGTACAAGTTCCTCGAATCATTTATACAAAATTACTGAACTTTCAAGATGTACAAAACATTTTAAATGCGGCAAAAAAGCAAAAAATACTGTTATGGAACAGTCACAAAATAACTTTCACCCAAGACTTGCCACACCAAATAAAATTAAATAGACAGAAGCTGGCTCCCTTCTGTGCTGATTTAATTAAAAGAAATGTGAGATTTCAAGTGAGGTACCCAAATCTCCTTTTATTTACATACAAAGAAATTAAATATTCAGTAAATACTCCATCTGAAGCTAAAGATGCCTTTATAAAGGCCTTTAATTCCTATCCGGTTATATAAAGAGGTATTCATCTACTGTGTGGTGTCAGCTCATTTGTTAGTGGAGCAACGTAGTATGGTTGTGTATTACAAGCTCAGCTGTATGTAAGCGCTTTTTTATTTAATTTTTGCTGCACTATATATGGTGGTTCAATGACTATATCCAGAGATTGATGTATCTCTTCATTGACAAATATGTTACACAGCAAGTAAGCTTTGTCGCTGGGTTTTTTACTGTTCTGACATGGCTCGGTCTCACTGATATATGCGTCGATTGTAATATGGAGCTAAATAGAGTCTCAGGTTCCTTACGGTTGACTGGTTTCGCTTTTTTCTGTTTTTTCTGGTGACAATGAACTGCGTGCTGCTCTGTAGTATGCTACTGCAATTGGAAACACACTTATTGCTGGGCGTTTTACTCCTGGTACCTTCTCTTGTTGTGGCTATGGTGGAGATTGTTGGTCCCTGGTGTATCTGAGAGAGGCGGATCTTCTGTTCATGGGTTCGTGGGTATTCGTTTGGATATACCAAATGTATGTTTTAACTTTATTTACCTTAACGGAAGATGAGAGTGGTTGATCTCTACGATCCATTTATGATGCAGGTGATGTTCTCATCATCTTCGTGGAAATTTCGCAATTATAGTTCAATATGTGTGTTTATTACGTACATCAGTTTTTACCTGTTCTTTTTTGTCTTGATGTTTTCTATTGATTCCTAAAATGTGTTATAATATAAATCTTTCATATAATTGTTAAATATTTTATATATATATATATCATACAAATGCTCATTAGGTTCTTTGTATTTTCTGATATAGTATCTTAATATTATAATACAATATTACTTTATTATTCTGTGGGTAATTTCTTATCTTAGCCCAAGAGTAAGATATCCTATGTTTTTTTTTTTTTTTTTTTTTTTTATGCTTATACTATGATTATAATCTCTTGGGGTTCAAATTTAAATTATATGTAAATAGTTTTTAGTTAGTTAGTTTTATTTCCCTTTTTATATGGCTAATATCAATGATTTCTGATATGAGCTCGTGAATGTGTTTGTTGTGGGTTCTAACATGGCCTGGTTTTGGAAACAGTGTGTAGTGTATATATGTATATATTGTTATAGTAGTTTTTTTTAACTTTCATTTCTTTTTTTATTGTTATAACATGAATTGTTATGCTAACCTAACAAAAAGATTTCAGTTGAATTGTACATTATTTCCTTCCATTAGTATGGTGGGGTGGGTAGGCACTGGGGTTTTATGGAAGGAATTATTTTTTGCTGTCCTAAATCTTTTCCTTTTTGCCTTTCTCTTTTTTCCTACTATTGTCATTTTACAAATATGGTAAATAAGCAGATTGGAAATTATAGGTGCAGAATTAAAAAAAAAATCCTGGGTTGTTTTACAAATAAAAGTAAGCGCTTTTGGCTTTTACAATCATATCTCCCTTCTTTAAGTTTGCTATTCATTATTATACCATCTGTGTCATCATTTTTTCCCTTTATAACAATTTTAAGATAGTTTTATCTACACTTACTTTATTATGACTTTATATGTAGATTCATGGAATGTTAGAGGTATACAAAATAAGTCTAAAAGAGTGCTTCTTTTACACTTAATTTTTAAATCACATGCTAATTTATGTTTCCTTCAAGAAATGCACATTCAGGATAAGGATTGGGACAAAGAAAGGGGAAAAAACTGGGTGAAATTTATTATTTCTTCAGGCAATAGTTCTAATGCTAGAGGAGTTGCGATAATTATCAAAAAATCTTTCCAAGGTACCATATTTAATGTAAGATCTGATGTAAATGGTAGATGGTGTTTGTTTTCCTCTCAATTTCCCAATATTAATAAACCTATCCTATTTTTTAATGTATATGGTCCGTGTTCTCAACAGTATATTTTTATTACAGAAATTCACAATATTTTAGCAACTTTTAAAGATCACTATATTATAGCTGGAGGTGATTGGAATGCCGTTATTGATCCTATTACAGATCGTTCTAGTAAATCTCCTTATTATTATTATAGTATCCAATCCTCCTCTGCTTTGGAAGATTTAATGTATGATCTTAGTCTAACTGACCCCATATCCTTGAAAGGCCAAATAAATAAAAATGAGTTATATACTTACTACTCAAAGTGTTTTAAATCTTGGTCAAGACTAGACTTCTTCCTAATCTCTGATTCTCTCACACATTTTGATATTGATCTTTCCTTGGAACCGAGATCCATATCTGATCATTCTAAGATTTCCATAAATATTAACCCTAATCAGAGAAGAATTTTCCCATCTACTTATAATAATTGGACACTTAATAATAACCTACTTCGTAATAAAGATATAACTCAAGAAATTACTGAGATACTATCTAATCTTACCCTTAATCTTGGACTTTCTGATATACCTTTAGATATACAATGGGCAGCTTGTAAAGCTTATATTAGAGGTATTTTGATTAATAAAGCCTCTTTTCTTAAAAAAAAATATAAAAGCAAGGAAACTGAACTTACAAATAAACTTCTTGATTTAGAAAAACAACAAAAAATCAGTGTAGACCCCAATAGAGACAATTTAATAAATGAATTACAAACCCAATTACTTCAATTGCATAAACAGAATTTAACCATTTTTGAATAAAGAATGATTGCGATCTATTCTGAATGGGCACAAACCCCATCTAAATTCCTAGCAAAGTTAATTCGAAATACCCAAGAACCCCCTAAAATATCTCGTCTGCACTTTAATAATAAGGTTTATAACTCGGATCAGGAAATTATACAACTTTTCTCTAACCTTTTTTCTGACATTTATTCCAAGAATAATACAGGTAGTATTATACATAAAAATATGATTGATTTCCTTAATTCCATTAAATTCCCTTCCATAAATAAAAATCAAAGTGATTTGCTTTCAGCTCCCTTAAGCTTACAAGAAATTCAAGACGCCATTTCGAATCTCAAGGTAGATAAATCTCCTGGTCCTGATGGCTTCACAGCTGAATTTTTTAAAACACATATCTCATTGGTCTCTTCTATCTTGTTAAAAGTATATAACTATGTAATAAAATATGGTATTTCAGATCTTCACTGGAATACTTCGAAAACGATTTTAATTCTAAAAAATCAAAAGGACAAAACAGATCCACACAATTATCGTCCCATTTCCTTGATCAACATTGATATAAAGATTTTAGCTTCGCTTTTAGCAATTAGACTTAGAAAAGTTCTTCCTTCTATAATCTCCATGGAACAATCAGGTTTTATGACAGGTAGACATACTTGGGATAATACCTTAACCCTAGATTCCCTAATATATCTTTTGAAAAAAGATAAAAATCCAATTTATGCTTTAACATTAGATGCGGCAAAAGCCTTTGACAGAGTTAATTGGAATTTTCTTTTTTATTCCTTATCATATTTTAATATTCCCTCTTCTTTTATAGATATGATTAAAGTTCTATATAACAACTCTTCTACTTGTCTATGGATAAACAAAATTCTTTCCAAACCTTTACGAATATCGAATGGCACTAGACAGGGGTGTCCGTTATCTCCTTTCCTATTCAACATATTTATTGAACCCCTATTTCTTTATTTAAAATCAAATACGTTTCATGCGATTCCTAAAGTAATGAATACTAAAATACCTTTATCAGCCTTTGCTGATGATTTAATCATTTATTTTCAACTTCCGAATACGGATCTTCATAAGATTGAATCTTCTATTAAAGCCTTCTCAAAAGCTTCAGATTATCAGATAAATATTCAGAAATCTCACATCTTTCCTATCAATCCTCAGGGTTACAATCCAAATTATTTTCCCGTTTCCCCTTTTAAAACTACTTTAGATATCAAGTATTTAGGGATTTTTTTTGATCATAATCATTTATCTGCATTTCAAAATAATCTTTTCAGATCTTGGTCCAAAATATCTCTTGATATTCTTAGGTGGGAAAAGCTGAAATTATCTCTCCTATCTAAAGCAGCTATAATTAAAATGAATATTCTTCCTAGAATCCTTTTTCAGTTTAATTCTGTGGATCAGATAGTACCAAAGTCCTTTTTAACAAAAATAGATAGTGATTTAGCTAAATTCATCTGGTATCCCAAATCTGTGAGAATTGCATATAATAAACTAACCATTCCCAAATCTGGGGGGGTTGGGTCTTCCAAATTTTCACTTATACTATTTAATAGTCTCGGCAGGTAGATTATTGTATATTTCCAATCTTAAACTAACAGAATATAACTCTTATTCCACCTGGTCTAAAATATGGTTTCAACAAATTCTGAGTCTGAATTTAAATCCAGCTGCCCTCCCCTTTCTTTCACAGGAATCTTTAAAAAGCCTTAAATTCTTAAATAATTTAAAACATATGGTTATTATTTTTCGAAATTTATTAGAACTCGTCAATCTTGATAAAACCTTTCCCCTACTTCAACCCCTGCATCTAAATCCCAATATTAGAATTAATAATCTTCCTATTAATCTGTCTAATTTCCCGTTAATCAAAAACTTAGTGGTTTGGGATATACTTAAACATAATAATGAATCACTATCTGATTTGTGAAAAATTTTGAAATTAAATAAAAAATACTTAATGATAGTTAGACAATTACGGGATACTATTACTTATAAATTCATACACCTTGTAGACAATGGAAAAAATATTACCTTATTAGAATCTGTATTACACAATCTTACTCTGCCCAAGAAAATGCTTTCTAACTCATATAAACTTATATCATCTATGATTAATAATAGCTCATGTCTTTTTTCAAATTATTGGGATACATATTACCCTCTTCTTTCATATAATCAAAAACTCTTGTCCATAAAAAATACTATTAATTTTCCCCCTTTAAGAATCTTTTCTATACACAGTTAATGATTAATAACAATACTTATTTTACTCCAGCTAATTTAGCGAAAATTGACTCCAATAAATCTCCTTCTTGTTCCTGTTGCTCAGCGCCCTATGCTGATTTATTTCATATTTTTTTGGTCGTGCTATCACACTCACAAACTTTGGACATCTTTAAAGGTCCGTCTCCAAAAAATGGGTTATCACAAATCTACCCTTTGTTGGGAGCTGGCCATTCTTCATATACCTATGTGTGCTCTTTCTAAAATTGACACGCATGTTTTGGTTTTTTTATGTTTACTCATGAAATTATACATCTCAAAAAATTGGATGGACCATACTAAGCTTAGTTGGAATAACTTTAAATCAATGGTACTTACTTACATGGCTGCACAGAAATTCATTAGTAAGAGTCCAAAGAAGAGTGCTCGTTATTTAAAAATTTGCCTCAAGGTTAATACTCTCCTCCTTATCTATATTTGAGTTAACCCAGATTTTTTGTAATTTTTGTAATTTTTGTAATTTCTATATAATTTTAGTACTATCTACTTATTGTTATATTTCCTTTTTTTTCTTGGACAGTTTGTTGGGTTAGTGGTTAAAATTTGTGAACTATATATGTATACTGTGTATTTTGTTTATTTTTATTGTATTAAAAGAAAATTGTCAATAAAAATTTTTTTTTGAAAAAAAAAATAAATAAAATCTTACAGAATGAAAAATGAAATACTAATATGATATCATAGTAGACTACAGAATCACAAAGAATGCAATGGCTGAAAGACTGAAACGTTTCAATGATAAATGCTTTTGTCTCCTTTTGAAAATGGCATCAGATAAAAAACAGAAGGCTGACCACTCTTTATAATGAATTCAATTTTAAAATGAGAACATGTTACCACCGAGCCCCCATCAGAGTGAGCATCATTTAAAGCAAAAGGATACTTATTAGTTAAAAACATTGTATAAAATGTAGCTAAAATATCAAAACATTGTATAGACAGTAAACCTTGTCCATAAATTTTCTTTAAACATAAAAAAAACATAGAATTCTATCTCTCAAGTGTTTTTAATTTTAATAGGAAAGCTATCAATATTTGTTCATTTAATCCTGGTCAGCTATTTGCACTCTGCCATAGCTGCCAGTATAATTCACGTCTCCCTATATTCAATGACAATGAGCCACCCCTCTCATTTGGTAAAACTTTTTCCAGGGTGGCAAATTTAAAATCATGCCCTGGGTGCTCTTGCACATTTTTATCTTAAAATCATTTAGTTTTAAGTGATTACAGACAAGGCTGTATTTATAATAAACACAATATCCAGATTTATTTATTCCATTGTTTTTCTTCCCAGGTATTTTTTTTTTATTTCAAACATAGCTATTAAATTCCTTCCTTTACTGTATACCACATTTTGTTTTTTTCATGCACATTATCCCTTATCTGTCTGTCATCTCTTAAGAGACACCATTTATTTCTCTAAAATATATTTTATAATATTACTATCAATTGTATACATAGTAATAAATGCATTTTTTAAATTCTTATTATTCATAGGGTCATCACAAGAAGTTGGATTAGTTACAGGTCTCCTAATATGTTACCTAAAATTGGGGCAAAATGCTTTCATTCTTGTTTATTAATAACTTCCAACAGCCATTTTCTGAACTAGTGTGCGTGGATTGAAAAGTGCAAAAAACTATTTGAATACGTAGGCTTTCTTTGTATTTTAGAAATAAACCTCTTGTTAATAACATCTTTCATCAAATAGCTATCTAGATATGGAATATGTATCTCATGGCATTCATAAGTAAACTATAAAAAGCTTGTACTTGGATTGATGTATGCCAAAAAAAGGGGGATATTATTTTTCTCACCATCCCATAGGATAAAGATGTTATCCAAAAAGTGTGTATAAAATTAACTGTTGAATAAGCCCCCACAAGTTGAACCCATGGAAACACCTGTACATTGTAAGTACAGTTTTTTTTTCCAACAGAATTTCACAAAGATTAATATTTTCCTGTGCAATGCCCTTATCAATCAAGAAGTCTGTAAACCATTCTAGCCCTAACTGGTGTGGTATTATGCTATATAAATCTTTGACATCAATGGTGATGAAAACATATGAATCCTTATATGGTATCTTGTTTATTTTTTGTAACAACTCCCAGGAATACTGGGAAGCATGCTCTTCTTATAATACTAATCTTTTTTAATTAAATTTTCCATATGAAGGAGTAATCGAACTACATGCATCCAGTATGGGACACATGGGGAGAGGGCTCTTTGATATTTCTGTGGATGTTTGCCACTCCAAAATGGGGGGGTCACAGTATTAACAACTTTGAGATAACTGTATCCATCAGTATTAACTAGCTGTTTAATAAACGTATCTTCAAGATTCTTTCTATTTTTTTCTGTATGCAACATTAAGTTCATTTATAGACACTTTAACATAAGTATCCCCTGCTAACAACTCCTTCATCTTACAAGAATAATCACTTTTAATCATATTTACTAGCCCACCCACCCTATCAGTCTTCATAATCCTGATATTTGAATTGTTTTTAAGCTCTTGCAGCATTTTTCTTTCATCTTTAGACAGATTCAAAACATTTTGCCTAACTTTATAGCTCTTGCATAAAGCACTCAAGATATCCAGTTCACATATTTTTTCAAAAAGTTGGATAACAGGGTGAATGTGGAGTTATATGTGCTGGATACCCTCAAACTGTTTATTACATTGGGCAATATTCACGATGGCTTGCACTGAGTCTAAGAGTCGTGTAAGACTCCATGCAGCCATTGTGATCCAGGAACAGCCCGAAATCCCATGTAAGAGACCAGCTAAAACGTCTCTTACACGGGCAGGGCGTGGATATGCTAATTACCTCACTTGCAGCCGAAAGGCATGCAAATGAGGTAGATTAGCGATCCACAAAGCTGAAACCAGCCCGTGTAAGAGCCGTGTTAGGTGCAGAAATGTACTCAGTTGACAACTGAGTACGTTACTGCAAATAAAACAATGGAGCCATGACAGCTCCAAATAAAGTGTGCATATGTAGCAGCATGCCAATGGCCAAATATGTGGCCATTGGCATGGTAACCCGATGCAAACATGTAATAAAATAAGTTTTTTTTTTTCGGTGATAGGCGATGTTTAAACGCAGCGCAGCCCCACGCAAACGGGCTGCGCTAAATAAGACATAAATATAAAGGTTTGAAACCCACAAATGTGGGTTTTATGTAATGCATGGATTTGCAATGCAGGGACTAGCAGACCGAAAACACCATGGCCACCATCTACTGGTTGCTAAGGGGGGAAGCTGAATGTAAGACATGTAACTAAGCATTAGTAGGCAATCCTATGTAAATGAGTGGTAGGATAGTGAATCGCACTGTCACATAGCAAATGAGCACATTCCGTGTAGTGTACGAGTTAGATAAGGGGAAGTAACAGAGTAGGAGATAGGTGACATCACAGGGGGGAATGTCAGTAAGAAATCAAGCTCATTGGAGCAAAGTGGTATGTGAAAGATGTCAATCACACAGCATAAAAAGAGGAGTGTCAACAGATAAGCATGGGAAAGTCAAGAAATGGAAGGTGTACACTGTGGCCAACACCAAAGTTTCTTGCTGTGCGTGCATGCACGTGTGTGCGCACTGGGAGGAGCGAGTAAGACAGAGTGCGCGCTTGTAAGGCAGATTAAGCATGTAGGAACATGTTTAAAGATCTGTAAACATGTTTGCGCTGGTTGCACACATTTAAACCCGAATAAGCAGATTCTAGTCTGTGTAAGCATGTGTGCACGCGTGGTAGCCACTGTGAGCGTGTTTTCGCTGGTATGCACGCTGCTCCCCCCTGAGGAAACAGAGAGGAAAAAGGAAGCAGAAGAAATAGTAGGAAGCAAGCAGGGAATACTGGTAGAGCTAGCAGGTGAAAACAATTAGAAGCAGGCAATTACACATGCAGAATACTAGCCCAGCCCAGCACTTAAAACACTGCAAACAGCATTGCAGTATGTTTCACTCAAGAGACAATGCAAGACAGGAGTAAGCTAGTAGAAGTGAAAACTGAAAAAGCTGCACTCAGACCAAACATGCTAGGGGCTGCCATAGCTGCCATAAGGAGACATAGGAGACTTGCTGAGGGTGGTGACAATGCAAATGCTGCCAGACAACCCACAGTGAGGAGATGGAGAAGAGTGTACAGGCCCAGGGTCACCTTCCAGGGGTTACATGAGCTATAGAGTGGACAGAGACCTCCTGCAGCAAATTGTTGAGCTGTGCAGGCCACGCCTCACACACAGAACCAACAGAGGGGAACCCATCCCAGTGGAAACCAAGGTATGTGTTGGCCTAAGAATACTAGCAACAGGTACCTTCCAGAGACCAACTGGTGATATGATGGGGATATCACAGGCATCAGCATCCAGGGTACTGCACCAGTTCCTGGATGATGTCAGCACATGTCGGTGATCATGTATATTTCCCCAATTCAAATCAGGTATTGGCCAGCAATATGCGTCTCTTCCATCAAATAGCAGAATGCCCTGAGGTAGTGGGTGAAATAGACTGCACGCACATACGCATCAAAGCACCAGCCGGTGAGCGAGGTAGGGCCTACATTGAACCGCAAGGGCTTCCCCTCCATCAACTGCCAGGTCATGTGTGATAATGAATGTGTGTGCTGGCTGCCCTGGGAGCTACCATGATTCCCATATCTGGCATTTGACGCAGCTATACCAGACATTTGCCAATGGGGACATCCCACATGGTCACCTAGTGGGGGATGCTGGATATGCACTGGAGCCGTGGCTGATGACACCCATCAGAAAAGCACACACACCTGAACAAGAACACCATAATGAGGCATACGCACAAACACGTAATGTAATAGTGTGTGTTTTTGGGCTGCTCAAGTCACGGTTCTGGTGCCTGGACACATCTGGTGGAGCCTTGCAGTACTCACCAACTACATGTACCCAAATTGTCATGGTATGTGCTATGCTACATAATATGATTCTGTGAAAACAGCTGCAGCAGGACCAGCATATGGCCGGGACAAACAGCCCCCCACCATTGCCAAGGCCTTCACAGGCAGAGCATGACTCGGAGGAGGAACAACCTGAGCCTGCCCCAGTAGGCAGAAGAAGGCATGCCCAGTATGCCCTGGCCTTGGCAAAGAGGCAATGCATAGCACATACACTGGCTCAGTAGGAACCCTGGGAATGATACCCCTCTCTGACTCACTCATATAGTAACAGGGTCGCCTAACATGACACAACCTGCTCTCAAAAATGTACAGGGAGTGTAGTATGTGCATCCGACAGAAGCAGCCCTGCACCACCACCTGAGGCATGATTGCCATGTGTTAAGCAATGTAACACCATCTAGTATATGCAAACACGAAGACCCTGCCTAATAACTCACCCTCACCAAGCATGATGCCACACTATGAAGACAAGAAGATCAAGTACAATAATTGGCTGAAGTCTTGCTGTTAGCAAGGGGGAACAAATGGCTGACAGCCTGTGATGACATGCTGAGCAAGACATGATGCCCCACCTGCTAGGGATGGCACGCACCCAGCACACCTTGCTGTGTGGATACTGGCAAAGGCTGTTGTCACACCCACTGTGCCTTGAATAGGTAAGGCTGGAAACACAAACCCACCACCATAGATAGCACAAGGGATAACAACCTGGATGTAATGCTACCCAACGCCAGAAGTCTAACCTGCAAGGTGCATGCAGACCAAACCCACCACAGCATGGAGAATGGTAATATCTGGTCTGTAACAGAAACCTGGGTCAAGGCCCAGAAGAGCACCCTAATACTACCAGGTTATGCCTCATACCATGCTGTACAGCTCCAAAACATGGAACACACTACAATAGGAGTGTGGCTATCAGTAATTGTCAAGGATAACCACACCCCCAGGTTGGTAACACAGCAAGAAGCAGCATGGACTATCCAAGGGCAAGTAACAGTGGCTCAAACTGCATCCCTGTTTGCAGCCTGCGACAGACCACACTCACAAACCCAGGAACCCCAGCCAGCCTTCCTGAAGACACTGCAGAGTATGAATGTCTCAACAAATACCAAACAAGGCACACAAAAAGTATGACATGGGCGGCAATCCATTATGTATGGAAGAAGTAATCAGGGACCTAGGGACACAAGTGGACGGTAACCCGTCATGTGACACTCACATTGCCAAGGTGGCCAGGAAGACCTGCTATATTGCCCACCTTAATATGAAAGGATGCACATGTAGATCAAGAGAGATCACTGTGCCCCCATACTCTTCCCTTATCAGGCCCATATGTGACAACAATGCCCCGGTTCAGATGTACCGTACCTTACACCTGCAGCAGTTAGAAAGATCCCAAATGTACCTCACCAACAGAATAAAGGGTCCAAACATTTGACATCTGCAGCCTGGCTGAAGAAACCACAGCCCAGTTCACAAGCATACTGCACAGTCTGAGGCGATGTATGCCCGATGTACAAGGCCATGTCCAATCCAGAATGAATGGACATGCTCCACTGCAGAAACCACAAATCCAGCAGAGACACCACAGTGAGATATCTGAACCTCCACACATAGATAAATAGGATGTGCTGGAGGGACAGATCCATTACCCAGAGGCTCCTTACACTCTGGAACAGAATCCCAGTCCATGATAGGCTGAGCTCCACACTCATACTCAACAAGAGAAATCTGGTGAAGTGCATGGGAGATAGTAGGTGTACACTGGGGGCCATCCCTGTGTCACATCTAGTAAAGTAAACCCTACATGGCCATAATATGTACATTGCAAGGGGTGTCGAAACTCACACACAGTCTGTCCGTGCTCAGACAAGGCCAGGGCAGATAGCCTAGTATGAACCTATGAACCTATGATGATATAAATTGTGCAGGACACAAAGGATTATCACACAGCTGTCCTACCTGATGGTAGGAACCATGGTGATAATCCACAGATATGCTCTGCAGTACTCTAATATCACAAACAATACTCCAAACCCACACACATTGTCAACATCCTACCTAACAGATTCTTTGCAAACTCCCCACCAGCACCTAACTGCCAAATATCTATCCCAGCAGAGTGCTGCCCCCCTGACATTGCAGATGCTGAGGTAACATCCAGCATCTACAAAGCACACCACACAGCATCAGTGGTACCAGATGGTGTCCTGGGTTGTGTCCAACAAGTACTGTAAGAAGAATGGAACACCAAATAGCACTACTGCGCACTATCAGTCTTACCACACGATATGTACCCAAAGAGCAGTGTACAGCAACAGTGGTCCCTCACCACAAAGGTGGTGCCAGAATGGATACTGCAAACTATCACCCCTCAACCCTGAGTATGTAGGTTGGCAAAGTAATGGAGAGGATGATCATGGATCCCAGGAATAACGAGAGTGGGTACCTACAGACATTGGACCCTAGCCAGTGTGGCTGTCATAGGGCAGATCCTGCCCCTTATACATGTCTGACTCATGTGAAACACGCACCAAGGACATTGATGTGGGGAATGTGGATCACACAGCCTATCTGGACCTTGCTAAACCCTTCCATACAATACCTTAGTTGGTAAGTACAGATAAGCTCACCAGCCTAACTATAAACCCCTATCCAATTAGATGGGTTGCAAACCAGCTCAAGGACAGAACTGACCTGGTCAGACATGCTGCAGCCATGTCAGACTGCAAACCAGGTACAACTGGCATCCCACAAGGCATGGTCCTGGGACCTCTCTTGTATGCTATAGATGTCACATAGGTACAGGCCAACATGGAAGGACTCTGTCTGAACAGGTTCACAGAGGACTACAAACTGCCCACCATATTGGACCCTCAAGCTGACACAAACAACCTACAAAAGGCACACATAGGAACAGACAAGTGGTGCCACAGCCATGTCAACAAGCTAAATGCAGAATAGTGTATAGTCATCCCCTGTGGAAACACAGTACATGGTTAGAAATTACCACATAGGTGTTAACCCAATAAGTACATCAGGAGCAATAAGAGACCTGGGGACACAAGGTGATAGATATCCTGCATGTGACAACCATGTGTCTGTAGTGGTTAGAGAAACATACCATATACCCACCTAATCATGAAGGTAAACACAGCTAGGTCAGGGTAGGTCAATGTGCCTCTCCAGTCATCCATCAGCAGCCTCACAATTGTGTACAATGGCCCTTTAGGGATGTACATTAGCAGACACCTGCATCAACTGGAAAGACCCCACAAATACTGCACCAGGAGGATTGCAGAGCTGTAACAGATGCCATGTGTCACCTGATTAAACCAACTGCAGCTCCACACAGTGCCATGCCGCCTGGCTGGAGGTGAACTGTGCCTGATGTATAAAGCCATGACCAAGCTGGTATCAATGGACATTTGGCACCATGTAAAATCTGAATGCTGGTGACCTATGCAGCTGACAGGCCTGAACCCCAGCACAGACATAAACAAGACATGCTGTACCGATTGGTCCATAACCCAGAAGCTCACTCCACTCATGACTAAACTCCCAGTACAGGTTATCCAGAGAGTCCCTCATTGACTGTCATCCAGAGGAATTATGATGACTGGATGGGAGATGGTAGGTGTACCCTGGATATCACCTGTATGTCAGGGGTAAACAGAGGCACAGCACACTAACCTTGACATATGTCATGGCAAACACCAGTAAATGTGTGTTGAAGGAAAAACACCCTCTGACTAGCATTACCAATGGACTAGGGCACATGGCCATTGTTTGTCACTGTCCACACAAGTTGTGGAATACATTAACAATGTCGGACAATCATGTACTATGCTGTCCATATCTGAACAAAATGCAACATGTTCATATCTGTACAACTGCCCCTCAACCAGTCTGGTGTGCTCATTATAAATATTACAAGCAGAGATAGGACTGAAACCGATGATACTGTCCACCACAGTGAAAGTACTGCACCAGTACACTATACGACAATACACTGTTAGGTCAGTAGGAAAGGATGTTGACAACTGTATGCAAACTATCCCATGGCGACCCTGCAGGCACAGTATAATGCCTGTTAGGTTCAGACACAAAGCAGTTGGGCAGTAAGAACACAACCTGATGTCCAACACTCAACTGTACATGTGAAATATAGATGACATCCACACACAAACACAAATGTGGTGGACCACAGATCCCAACATAAGGAAAGTTCACACTGGGCATGCTCGCACACTTAGATAAATGAGATGTGTCAGTCAAGAAGCCATAGAAACTGTGAACTGGGCATGCTCACACACTTACGCCATGTCACAGTTCAGCAGTTGCATGCACATATCTGGCATTTGCATGTGTTAACACATGAACCTCCCACAATACAGAAATCTGCCCAGTGCACACAGTGAAATTACAACAGAGTCATAAGTAAAGTACTGGATCCCACTCATATGCAAACATTGCATCTGACAGATAAACATATGACCGTAGAGTGCAATACTAGGCTGTTGCCCCTAGGGAATGCAGAAGGCTATCCACAGTGTATTTGGCGTCTGCCTCCGCAGTACAGTAGGCCACTGTGCCTGTGCAAAGTTAATGCAGAGATATGCTCTCCCCTGTACTGATGGATAGTAACAGATGTACATATCTCTTCATACATAATGATGTCAGCACACTATACATATG
Source organism: Protopterus annectens (assembly GCF_019279795.1). Classification (NCBI taxonomy): domain Eukaryota; kingdom Metazoa; phylum Chordata; order Ceratodontiformes; family Protopteridae; genus Protopterus; species Protopterus annectens. The sequence goes on from NC_056746.1 coordinate 757,524,246, forward strand.
TCAGGAGCACAAATGATACCCAGTAATTTGAATAGCGCGCTCTGCCACTGCGTCTCTCACAAGTGTCATAACTTAGTTAGGTAGGGGTTTGAATCCTGCAAGTGCTCAGTGTGTGTGTAACTGTGTGGGGGGGGAGTAGTGTCTGTGCGATTCTATGTGTAAGAGAAATGTCCCTTTTGGCAACTATTACAACACAACACATGCTGCATATTCCACTGACTAAACACTGATGATGTCAGCACCCTATAAGTACAGCAGGAGAAAGCAAGCCTCCCAGTGATGCAAATAGCGTGCTCTGCTACTGCGTCTCTCACAAGTCTCATAACATAGTTAGGTAGGGGTTTGAATCCTGCAAGTGCTCAGTGTGTGTGTGACTGTGTGGGGAGGAGTAGTGTGTGTGCAATTCTATGTGTAAGAGAAATGTCCTTGGCAACTATTACAACACATGCTACATATTCCACTGACTAAACACTGATGATGTCAGTACCCTATAAGTACAGCAGGAGAAAGCAAGCCTCCCAGTAATGCAAATAGTGTACTCTGCTACTGTGTCTCTCACAAGTGTCATAACATAGTTAGGTAGGGGTTTGAATCCTGCAAGTGCTCAGTCTGTGGGGGGGGGGTAGTGTGTGTGTGTGTGCAATTCTATGTGTAAAATAAATGTCCCTTTTGGCAACTATTACAACACAACACATGCTGCATATTCCACTGACTAAACACTGATGATGTCAGCACCCTATAAGTACAGCAGGAGAAAGCAAGCCTCCCAGTAATGCAAATAGCACGCTCTGCTACTATATCTCTCACAAGTGTCATAACATAATTAGGTAGGGGTTTGAATCCTGCAAGTGTTCAGTGTGTGTGTGACTGTGTGGGGGGATAGTGTGTGTGCAATTTTATGTGTAAGAGAAATGTCCCTTTTGGCAACTATTACAACACAACACATGCTGCATATTCCACTGTCTAAACACTGATGATGTCAGCACCCTATAAGTACAGCAGGAGGAAACAAGCTTCCCAGTAATGCAAATAGCACACTCTGCTACTGCGTCTCTCACAAATGACATAACATAGTTAGGTAGGGGTTTGTATCCTACAAACGCCATGTGTGTTTTTGTCACACAGTTTGTCCATGTGTGTGGGGTGTTGTTTCCAATATTGCACAACATACATTATATCAGTAATGTCAATGCACACATGATGTATGTGTGTGCCACCTACACATATGTACCTGTGAACTTCAATAGTACCCATGTCCGAAGCCTGCCTCATGTGAATACATGGAATATGCATTAGACAACTGTATGACTGTGGTGTTCTGTGCAGGGGCTGCATGTGGTATGTGAATATACAGTGCGAGTTGTAGATGGTGTCATCCCACCAGCGAGGGATACACGACTGGTCTGGAGCATATAGTCCATATGTTGGTGATGAACAGGTGCAGCATGTTGCCCCCTCTTGTGGGAGTGGTAACAAGTTGTTCCATAGCAATGCAGGGAATGAATGCTAAGAACCCTTCAGATAGGGTCTTGGAGCTAGAGTAATGCTCACACTCTATGTTTGGGTAGTTGCAGTCCACCCATATAATGGTATTTGTAGTGACCGTCATATTCCCAGTGTTGTCAGGAAGACCAAGTGGGTTTTCTGGGTATGTGAGGGTGGTGTGTGCCAGGCTATGAACCTGAAGGCAGTCTAACTCACTGTTAGTTGCACATGGATAGGCTCTGATGCTTTGTGCTGTGCCACCAACCTGGGTGTGTGTGTATCTGATGTGCCTTTGGATACATCCCCCCTTTTCTGGTTTGGTGCATGTGTAGGGGACGACAAGCATGGTATGAGGTATGACCTGGCAGTGATGGTGTGCACCTGTGAGCCTTATACCAGGAGTCTGTTACTGCATGGATATTGCTGTACCCCATGCTAAGGACAGTTTCCACTGCATGCATCTTGAGGTTTACACTGCTGCTGTTGAGTAGCATTACTATTAGAGTCCTATCCCGTGTGATACCTGTGTAGATGGCTATGTCATGTCAGCCTTGCATACAAAGGCACTATGTGTGTAGCAACAGCCTATGCCAATATACAACGGCCCATGGGTGACAGGTGCAAGCTGTCCCTAGCAAAGCAATATGGCTTGTCCAGCATGTAATCCCACGCTGACAGGCATTGGATCCCCTTTGAATGTCACCGAAACATACGGTAATTGTAGAAACTGATCATCCTGTCTACATATTGTGGCAGCATTCTTGGTGAGGAAAGATGCTACTCAAGGTCAGGGTCATACCAGCCTGTGCCACAAGCTCAGAGAGCCCCTCTATGTCCCCTAACATGTAGTCCAGGGAGGTGCGTCACAGGTCATACACACTGGCACAGACAATGACTGAGTCATATTTCTACATGCCTTGGAGTGACCTGTATGCTTGTGTTATGTGGTGGATCATAGTGCCCGACGGGCATCTCAGCATGACCTTCACCTTGTTCAGCCTGGTGAGCAGGACCTCAGTGTATCTGACGATAGAGTTACCTCTTGCAACTGTAGCAGGTGTGTTGTCAAGCCGTATGGCCTGTGACTGTTTGGCACACAGGCTTTGTGAGCTATGTGTTGCACGTACTCTGCTCTGGCTTAAGGTTTGCTTGTGTGTCTGCTTTGCAGGTGTCAGCTGATCAGGCAGGATGCTATTCTGAGAGTCCAAGAATGTACATGTGTGTTTCTGTGTTTGGATTGCGGTTGTGGCAGGTCTATGTGAGACTGGTACTGTATTCACTGTAGTATCCCACTCCACCTGACAGGGTATGCCAGTACTGAGTTAAGAGAGCTTAGCCCCCAGTTTGGCTATGTGGTTGCATCTCTCACATGTGTTGTAAGTGTATGGGAAGGGGAGAGGGTTGTCTGTGTACATGAGGCAGCTGTAACATTGCCACATGACTCACAGATTCACCAACTGGACCAGAGAGTAGATTGACAGGTGACCTTTGCACATGCTACCATAGCATTGTGAATCCCATACTAATTAACAACACATAGGGCCAATGGGGAACAAGGTACTCAAGGTGAGTATGTGAGGGTGTAGTGCTCCTGATTTGTTAATGCTGGCATATATGAATGCTGTCTTGAGCAAATGCGAGGTAAGTCATATGCAATGTGTTACAGGCAACCTACATGCAATCAGGACAAACAGTGATGTTTTGTCAAGTGAGACATGGACATCAGTACAGTAAGCAATACAGATGTCACTAGGGATCCACAAAGGCACTGTAAATCTGCACTGCAGGTGGAATCAGTGTTTCAGGAACATAACAAGCAAACATGCATACAAACAAAGCTACAGTCAGCAGGCCTGTATGTAGACTATGCTACAACAAACAAGGTGTACGACATCCAGTAGGTAACAGTGCATATATGCAGGTATGCAGGTATATATATATATATATATATATATATATATATATATATATATATATATATATATATGTATGTATATATGTATATATCTGTATATATATATATATATACATATATGATTGTGTGTATATATATCTATATATATATAGATATAGAAATATATATATATATATGTAGATATATATATATATATATATATATATATATATACATATATATATATATATATATATATATATTATATATATATATATATATATGATATGTATATATAGATATGGATATATACATATAGATGTGGGGAGAGAGGGGGAGAGAGAGAGAGAGAGACAGAGGGAGAGTGAGAGGAGGTGGGACAGAGAGAGAGAGATAGTCATATACAGACATATCTGTTGTCAGTCAGATCTGTCTGTATATGTATATGTATCTACATATATCTATATATGTATTACATATATCTGTACGTATATATTCTATCAATCTCGATGTCTTTGCAGTAAGTGAAACCTGGTTCAAGGCTCCTGAGAGCACACCAGCGGTACCAGGCTATACCTCGTATCATGCTTTTTGGCCCCAAAAATCAGGCCAAAACAAAAAGGGAGGGGGAGTGTCCATATTCATGAAGGACACCCACACCTCCAGGTTAGTGGCAACGCATGAAGCATCAGAGACCATCCAGGTGCAAATAACCATAGGCAAACCTGCTATGCAACTGGTAGCATGTTACAGACCACCCTCCCAATCTCAGGAACCACAGTCAGCCTTCCTGAAGACATTAGAGGATATGAATGTCCCACCACACACCATCATATTGGGAGACTTCAACTGCCCTAACATACACTGGGTGCATTATTCTAGCCCAAACACCCTAGCCCAAAGGTTCCCGGAATTCACTAAGTCAAATGCAATGGAACAGCTAGTCACCTTTCCCACAAGGGGAGATAATATACTAGACCTGATCATCACAAACATGGGGACAATGTGCTACACACCGGAAGTATACCCCTCACTAGTCACATCTGACCACTAACTAAGCACCCTGGATATACATATCCCACCTCCCCCACAACACAAAAGACTACAGTGAGAAACCTCTCAAATGCTGACTTTACACTTCTTAAAACTGAGTTGGTATCCTTTAAGCCCACTGGGCCAGTGGAAACCACATCCCACAATGCAGACTCCTTCACAAATGCTTTCTACGGACATCTCCAAGAATGCATGGATCATGCAATCCCAAATAAAACCAAGACCCTCTCCACCAAGGGCAGGCGTCCTGTCTGGTGGACCCCAGCCATGAACAAATTGTATAACAAAAGAAGGTAGCTACTGCACGACAGAGCAGAATTCCATAAAGATAAGGCATCTTTGATCAGCACTAGTAGAAAGCTACGTTCACTCATACAAACATGCAAGGCCATCATTGAGAGGAAAATCACTATGGACACTACAGATAACCACAAGGCCTTCTTCTGCTATGTTAGACACCTGGGTGGAAACCCTCAGATATGTTCAGAGTTAGTTCACAGTGACAAAAACTACACTGAACACACAGATATTGCCAACATTCTGGCAGACAGGTTCAGTGCAGATTTCTCCCCTCCCTCACCCCCAAATGAGGAATTACTTATCCCAGCTGACTGTAACCTCCCTGTCATCTCAGCTGTCCAGCTGAGAACCACCCTCAGCAAAGCTATAAACACAGCATCAATGGGACCTGACGGTATCGCAGGTTGCATGCTACGTGAACTCCAAGAGGAGCTAAACCCGCACATATAATGCTTTTTAACCATAGCCTTACTACAGCATATGTACCTGGACACTGGCATACAGCAACAGTAGCCCCACTCCACAAAGGATGCACCTCTACAGACCCTGATAATTACTGCCCCATAAGCTTAACCAGCCTGGTCTGCAACGCTATGGAAAGGATCATTATGGAACTCATACACAGAGACATTGGGGACTTACAGACACTTGACCCCACCCAGTTCAGCTTTGTAGTGGGCAGATCCTGCCTTTTGAACCTGGTTGACCTTTTCAAAACAGGCACTAGAGCCATTGACGAGGGTACAGCAGTCCATACAACCTACCTGGACTTGGCTAAAGCTTTCGACACAATACCCCACTCTGGCATCATAGACATGCTCAACAGCTTAAATGTAAATCCATATGTACAAGATGTGTTGCAAACTGGCTAACGGATAGAAACCCTACAGTCAAAATCACTGGTGCCATGTCAGACTCAGAGCCAGTCACAAGTGGTGTCCCACAGGGCTCTGTCCTGGGACCCCTCATGTTCGGCATTTATTTCTCTGATGTGGATGCAAACATGGGAGGGTAGTGGCTGACATTGTTCAAAGATGACTGCATACTAGGTGCCATAGTCGATACACCAGCTGACACATACATCCTACAGAAAGGCCTCACTGAAACCGAAAACTGGTGCCGGAGTCATGCCTTAAACTGCATGACAAATACTGTATAGTCATACCCTTTGTGAAAGACAAGGTACCCACATATTATCACATAGACAGTAACCCACTGAGTACAGACAAAGTAATCAGAGACCTGGGGACACAAATCAGTACTGACCTCTCATTTGACACCCACGTTGCCAAAGTGGTTGGATAGACATCCTACCTTGCCCACCTTATCATGAAGGGATTCACATCCAGATCAAAGGAGGTCATTGTACCCCTATACTCCTCCCTTATCAGGCCCATGACTGTGTACTATGCCCCATTTGGTATGTACCTCACCTGGCACTTGCAACAGCTAGGGGGACCCCATAAGTACCTCACCAGGAGGATCAAGGGTCTCCAGCAAATGTCATATGCTGCCAGACTAAAGAAACTACAGCTCTATTCCATAGCATAGCGCCTACTTAGAGGTGATCTGTGCCTGACGTACAAGGCCATGTCCAATCAGGAATTGATGGACATGTTCCAACTCATAAAATCCAAATCCATCAGAACCACAAGAGCTACAGATTTAAACCTCAGCACAAATATGAATAGGACATGCTGTAGGGACAGATCCACAACTTAGAGGCTTCCCATATTGTGGAACAGGTTCCCAGTTCATGTTAGGCTGAGACCCTCACAGACTCTCTTCATGTGAATTCTTGACGAGTGGATGGGAGATCATCGGTTTACACCAGGGGTCATCTCTGTGTCACTACTAGACAGAGGCACAGTAAACTAATGCTATTATGTAAGGGGGTCTTCACTGTGTCACTACTATACAGAGGCACAATTTTCTAAATCTATTCTGTACACTGTGTGCAGATAGCCCAGTACTAAACTATGACACTGTGAAACTATATATGTCTATGTATTTCTACATCCCTCTCTATCTATGTATACACATATGCATATTATATATATATATATATATATATATATATAGACATACATATCTCGATATACATACGTATACACATGATATATATATATATATATATATATATATATATATATATATATATATATATATATATATATATATATACTCCTTTTTAGTTCCACATATGTATACACACAGTAACGTACTGATGAACAACCATTACTGTACAACCTACTTGTACATTGCACTACAACCTCCATCGCTATGTGCACATGGCTACCTTCACATACATATGTATATAGAGCCTTCAGTGACAGTTGCAGTATGTCCCCGGCCCTATGCACATCTTTATATACATAGATACAGACCAATAACACATCTGGAGGGTTCACAGTATGTAGACTATTATACTAGTACTTTACATTACCTGTGTTTGTTGCAGCTGTTTGCGTAGGCTTGCAGTTACTTGGCCTGCTGTCAACCTCTTTGATTTATTGTTACTGTTTTTTTTTTATTTTTTTTATTTCTTTCTTTCTCTTTCTTTCTTTCTTTCTTTCTCTCTCTCTCTCTCTCTCTCTCTCTCTGTCTCTACCTCCAGAGGGTGCAATGAAAGTATTGCCTGTGTGGATTGGGAGTACAGGATGCTTTTGTAGGTATCTGCACATGTCCATGTGATGGCCTCTGCACCAATTGTTAGCCAGCATTTACTAATTGCATGCAGCCTGTTGTGTAGTGATTGCAGTTCTCACTGGGATTTTCAGGACAGTGCTATAAAAAGGTCTGTTAGGTAGGCGTAGCCTTTTCAGATTATTAGGGTGGGGACCATGCTGGTTTGCTGTGGACACTGTTCTGTGAGTGTAAGGGTTGGTATGTCTCTCATATTTCAGGCTGTGTTGTAGACACTGCAATGCATGTTGTTCTGTAAGCTGAGTATTCCTTCCTCCAGTGTCCTCTTCTCCATGTGTATGTAAACTGACACCTATGACTAGAAATACTGTGTATATGGGTGTATGTGCTTTCCTGTGGGGATTGTGGTGTAACTGGTATATAGCAGTGGCTCTTGCAATCTGTTGCTATGGCTTCAATATTTGCCCTTTACATTCACTCCTTGTATGCCTGCTAGGTGTCTTTCCTGTAATGTGTTGCTATGGCTTTCCTATTTTCCATTTACATTCACAGCTTGTAATGCTTGCTATATCTGTTTGGGCAGCAATTCCCTATGTGTTTGTTGTGGTAGGGTGTTACTGCATGCAGTGTGGTCTGGCCATGGTGTGTGCCTTGACACTTAGAAGGGTATTTCATCATGCTGCTGAGCAGGCCTCAGATACTCTCGGGTGCATCTTTTATCAGCCTCATGGAATGGTACATATCAGTGGGATACTCCAATGAAATATTCTGCAGTTGTGACTGTGGGTTATTTCGAGCATATTCATTACTACACCATTTGTGACGTGCAAGTGGTGCATACTTTCAGTAATTCATAGTTACCATTGCATGTGTAGTTACATCTTTCTGCCTACTGTTAGTACATTTTACAGGGTGTCAGTGGGGCACAGTTGACATTTGTTTTCACATCAGGGACATCCCTGTAACTCAGTCACAGTTGCTATGTCTGGGCTCTTAACTATTCAACTATGGCAGTGTCTATCCTGCTCTGAGTATGTGTGTGGCTTGCCAGATGCTACTGTGACATTATTACCTACTAGCTACCAACTAGCATGGCTGTTTCTCATTACACAGTACTATTTTACAAATCCACTCGATTTGACAGTAAATATACATGACATGCTTTGTGTACTAGACTTGCTATATTCCCTTTACATTAATTCCTACTATTTTATGATATATTTCTTTCAGCACAATGTTCTTGTATAGTAGGCATGGCTTAGTGGTAAGTCATGCAGACTAGTGTTTCCAAGGTCCTGGGTTTGAGACTGACGGTGGTATTTTATTTTGCTGCTGAGAAAACTACAGGTCTTGTCATTCAGAGTGACTAAGGCACTTTTAAGCAGTTGTAAGTGGGTTAGCGCTGGTTTGTGCGGAGATCACGCATGCGCACTGCCGCTTAGCTTTGCGCACACACGCTTAGCTAAGCGCACAGAAGCGCACTCCCACTTACTACTGCTTAAAAGTGCTTACTCTCGCGCACACCTGCACTATTTTCTTTTAAAGAAAAGAAAATGGGGAGATAGGAAAGTGGTGAAAAAGGGGGCACAAAGAGGGTAGGACAGTAGGAAAACAAGCTCGGGTTTTGCAGGAGGGATGTAGGAAAGGCCTATAGCTGCCCCTTTCTTCGTCAGCAACAGCTGTGCTTATGTTTGTAATTTGGTGTGAAATTTGAAACCTTCAACCCCTGAGAGTGGTGTGAGGACAACAATATTTGTTGTACAGCCAATTGTAATTGCCAGTTTACATGTCCAGCAGACATGTGTGCAAAATGGGCAGCTATGTATGGGGCGTAATTTTTTTGTGGGTACAGAGTGCCCTTTTTTTTTTTTTTTCTTCTTTTTTCAGATGAGAGTGGTATGTCAGGTACAGGAAGTCAGTATAGCAGGGGAGGTAGGTAGGGGAGGTTAACAGACATGACAAGACATATACAGGGGTGGTGTATGACACATGTGGGGGGCTTACACAATTGACGACGATGGATGTTTGGATATCTCGAGCCCATGAGCCCACAGATGGCAACAGTGGAACTGAGATCCCCATCCATGGGCAGTTGCCACTGTGCCTTCACTGCCCAGGATGGGGCTGTACTGGGGGCTGTGTAGGATGGGCAGCAGGCACGCCCGTGAGATATGCCACCTGTGCCTCAAGCTGGCATAGGGGCCCAAGCACAGTGTGCCTGATCTCCCTACGCACCACAGTCTGGACACTACGGAGGGTGAGTGGATGTTCTCCTCCTGCCATGCTTGCAGAGGGGGGACGAGCCCCATCCCCTGCAGTGCCTCCACCCACAGGTGGCATAGGGCCCAACAGGACAACTGTCCAGGGGAGTTAATTGTGAATACACATACCCATTTCACATGGAATGGATTATTTGCGGTTATAGGGTAGGGTGAAGAAATATTTCATTAACAACTTCAAATACCTATACATGTGCTTTACATTTCTACTAGCTGCAGATATATACACACTACAGGTCTGACTACAGTTTCCTATGTGTAATCATATGCATGTTGGTGATAGGAATGTTACTGCTACATCAATGTACATTTCATTTTTATTCATACACATTCATATCTGGCTCTGTTCAGCTACAGCATCCTGCTACATTTGCTTTATATGGCTCTAGACAACTGTGGATGTTTGGTATTTCATACAACCATACTATCTGCATATTGCAAACTGAGAGCATCATATCCAAATTGTGGGACACACATTCCAGCTTCAGTACTTTATTCCACACATTTCTCTGTTTGGTTGTGCCTGTCACATTAATTTCATTCGGTACTGACTGCAGTATACTTTATTCAAGAGTTAGTACAACTTTATTGGTGGATTCATACCTCTTTCTCACACTCTCACTTGTTTTATTTTTACAATTCAGGATGGTACTTAATTCTAGGCTTTATTGACATGTTTTACTTGGTTATAACAATCCTTTCCAACAGTCTCACTTGTGTCATGTTTCAGAATTTAAATGGGGATATATTTCACACATGTGTTTTACTCAGCTTGTGTAGCTGTAATTTTCAGCCTGCTGCAGGTTATGTACTATTATATTACAGGTGGAACATCTTTATTTCAGACTTGTTTCATTTTTATTTTTGGATTACAGGCTGTATCACACTTATGTAATCACACAGTACTAGCAGAATCTCTCGTATACTGTTACTTGCACTTTATATTAATAGGTGACTACACTGCACTCTTTTGCAAGCTGTCATACTTATATTTTTTAACAGTTACAGGGAGAGAATTACTAACCTGCCTGGTGTTGCAACCACACAAGCCTATCGGCATAGGCTAGACGATTTGCAGAACGGACACCTGCAGCTGCAATATAAATGAAGTAATATTGGAATACACATCTCCATAATATCAGCTAGGTTAACTTTCTACATAAATAATTACATGTAACTTACTCAGTAGTGGGGCGTTGGGCATTTGCCGGGCCTCCTGGATCCACCGGTTCAGTTGGTCCTACTTCCATCTCTTCAGGTCCGCATGGTGGTGACGGACCTGTTCACCAGTCCTTGCTATTCCTGTGGCACTGGTGAGATCATGTGCCAACTGGTCCCACGCCTCAGCCCTATATGCTCCCCACAGGACCTGGCCCTGCATGAGTTGGGCCTCATGATCATGGACGAGGAGCCAAACCATATATTTGGACTCCTCACTGCCCCACCTCTGTGCTCAGAAGCAACTACCCTCTCCTACACCTGCCATTCTGACTGCAAATCGGTTCCACAATCAGTTATGCTGTGTATTCCTGCCTATGGGGCTTATATATGCCGTTTTTCCTGCACTTATCTGTGATTGGCCATTTTGGAAATGTATCAGCTTCAAAAAACCTGCTTTGTCATGCTTTCTCTTTCCATTCATTCCTATATATATGCTATTACTTCATTTCTAAGTGCAACTGTCATGGCTTAGTGGTTCAGTACTTTGACTATGGTGCATGGTATCCTGAGTTCGAGCCTGGCCATTGCTTTTTATATTTTATGACTGTCTACACAGGCTAGAAGGTGTGTCTGTGTAAAGGCAGTTTTGATACAGCTTGTTCAACGTTGCCCGCCGGTTATCTTGTTGGCGCAGTGCGCAGCTCCACGCAAATGGATTACACTGGTTTACGCGTCATTTGGCTGTCAGCATGCATATTACGCTCAGCTCAGCTGTGGGCACACAGTTTCAGCATGTTAGAACTCTGCTCAACCACGGGCACTCATTTTACACCTGTTAAACCACTGCTCACCTACAGGCACTCATTTTACACCTGTTAAATCACTGCTCACCTACGGGCACTCATTTTACACCTGTTAAACCTCTGCTCACCTACGGGCAGATATACTCAGCTTGTTAGAGTGTAGCTCAGCTATAGACACTTCTGACATTTTTTTTTTATTATCACACATTTCTTCATAATACATGGCCCATTTCATTACATTTTACATAAACATAATTTTATACATGTACATATATGTCAGGGAATTGTTTCGTGCTTATTTCACTAAAAATAAAAATTGATGTTGTGGGGGCTCGAACCATGACTGCCTCCTCTTCAGCCGACGTCTCTATCACTACGCTATTGCTTCTTGGCTTACTTTGCATATTTAGATCTTATATGCTTTTCCACTGACTGCTAACTGTGGCTAAGCGACGGGCACGCCCGCGCACAAGAGCGCACTCACAGGCAAACATCTTTGAAACTTATAAAAAAATATAACATGTTCATTTTTCCATTTTATGTTTATAGTCTATGGGGGCATGTGTTGTGTTGTGTTTATTGACATTTACGTGGACTTTCTGTTGTGTGGGTTTACTTTCGGGACTGTTTCTCTTCTGGGGGCATGTCCATTTGCAGGGCTCGCCCTACAGACACGCCCCCTACTTTCTTACACGGACCGTGTTAGCCTTGGGTGTGAGTCAGCATGCCCTCATGAATATGCATGGCATGCTGACATCACACCGTTTAACTGCAGCCTCCGTGTAAGCCTTGTAACTCTTACACGGAGGCTTTGTGAATCCTGCCCATTATCTATGTTCTGAAACATAACATTAAAGTTTAATTTTCTTATGTATTTTTTAACGTCCATGAGGGTATATGCCACATCTGCATGTTTTTTTGCAACAAGCATGAGACCTCTTGAAAATAAATCTCCACAACATACATCGATAATACAAGAATAATAACTATAAATGTTAAAATCACCATTACTATTCCTTACAATAGCGCAGGGAAGTAATTTGTAGTTTCCGCTATTGTCTTTTGGATTTGTCATCAGTTCAAATTCCTCTGCATTTGATTCTGACCCCTGTAACTGCCCCTCTGAGTTCTCAAACCACCCCACAGAGGAGGCTTGGTGTAAGTCCTGGGATTCGCTGGTCGGGTTCTGCTGTCTTTCATTGATTCTTTCAGATCTTCTCAAAACTGGAAATTCTCCTGGATCTAAAAAATCATTGGTTTCATTCTTATGTATGTAATCATTCCCATCAACCCCAGTATTGTCAGATATGTCTGCTACTTGGTTGTTGGTGTCATCAAATCTAGTGTCTCACCTCTAAGAGGTCGGGGGTGGGATAAGCTTTTTTATTAGCATAATCTCTTCAATCACATTCTAATTTATTTATTTTCTGATTCTGAATAATTTGAATTTCTTCCTCGATGCTCCTAAAAATATACATATGCTCAAATTTATGTGCTTCATATTATGTCATGTGTAATTAGATTATCTAGTTTGTTGATGTTGATAGTAAGAGCCCCAATCATTTTTGTGTTATACTTTATAAGTAAGTCCATGTATTCGCAACCATAGTGATCAAAGAGTATAAATAAATCTTTATGTATTTGAGAATCCGGAATCGAGCCAGTAGGGAACCACCATATCTGCAGTCCATTAGGTACCATGTCCACTTTCGTACACTCTAAAAAAAATAGGCATTTTCTAGTTGTAACTTTTTATTTTCAGCAGATTGTAATCAAATTCAGCAAGTCTCTCTACTAACGTGGTGTTTATAGCTAGCTTCTTTTCACTTAACCCAGACTTAGACTTGAGATAGTGATTAAGTACCGGGTGGTTATTCCAATCATTACTGCAGAAACTTTGTGTTTTGTTAAGTCTGGTAATAAGGTTATTGTTATAATTATTTACTGGTCCACTATCGAGAAAGTTTTGCATATCTTCTATTCTGTCCGGTTGTTTGGTCCCCAGTTGAACTCAATATGTTTGTTCAGGTACAGGTGCTGGATTTCTGTTCACCTTGATCTCACTTAGTGATGAATGGGTCAAAGTAAAATCATCCATTTGTAGAGTTAATTGTTGTATAAGCAGTCTTAGATTTCCAACTGACTGTTGTAATTCATACACATTCACTTCTGCATATAAATTCCAGTACCAGTCAGAGTCCCTCAAGCCATAATGATAACAACAAACCAGAGTAAAATATCAAAAATCAGATAATTCAAACTGCAGAACCACAAAGTACATAATGGCTGAAAGACTGAAACTGAACTTATGCCATTGTTTTCGGATATTTAAAACCTTAGTACAAGGGTTAATAAATAGGGACATTGGAGTTTTTCGCTCTCGTTTTTTATGGTAATTTCCTTGTCAATAACTTCTCTGAGTATTAAGATAAAATCTGTGAAAAGAGGAGCTCTGTTCTTTAATCAGTTAATGATAATGGTCTATTTGCCACTGCTGTGGTGATCCAAAATAAATAATAATATTTTTTTCTTAGAATGAAGTTTAGAGGAAGATTATATAATGTCATAACTTTGTTGGAATTTCTGACCACAGGGCATTAAAGAGTAAACTGCCCCATTCCAATGGCTTTCTAAATATGAACAACTAAAAAATTAAGTGTTGCCAGTAAGCCTTTATGCCTTGGTAAAGCCTCCAACATTGGTTGGATTTTTTTATTGAACATTTAGCTAGTTTATTACAAGTGTAAAACATCTCTGCAGACATTTCCAAGTAAAAAAGTGCCAACACTGTATTGATGACTTGTCTTTAATTGATTGAATGATGAGTGATTTAATATTGCTTGTAATACCTTTAATGTCATTCTGTAAAACGTTTCCAGAATTTTTCATCTAGAGTCATTTTAAAATTTATAAAATTATTTTCTAAGTCAGAAATAATTGAGGAAGGACTACAGTTTTTTATATATAATACAAAGTATTCAATTAATTTAAGAATGTTAGTATACAGATGTAACATAGCTTCATGGACGTTTTTCTGAACAAAATTCCCAACACCTTCTTTTAAGTGTGCTGAGCTGAGACTAAATTATTTTAAAATCTCTTTAGTTGATTTTAAAGAATTATTACAGAAACCATTAGACCATCCAAAAACATTTTTTTTCCTTTCTATTGGTAGATTTGTTTTTGAAATAAACACTTTCTAACAGACCTTTAATAGGGAAAGGGGAATTAACAAATTAAACCAAAGTTTTGAATTTGAATTGGAATAATATTTTTCAATTTAATATTAAATTAATATATCTGGATTTAGATGAAGTATACATGCTATGCTGAAGAAATTGCAAAGACCAACCATACATAGGCATTTGTTAGATCATGGTATGAACTTGAAATTTTATTTTTTTATCATAAAATAATTGAGCAAGTAGTCTTTTCCAATTAGCTAAATAATCTAAATCAACCTAGTTAACTATTCATTTTTCTGTAGATCCTTTAACATAAGTTTCAAGATCTGGTAATTTAATACCCATTCTTCCATGGTCTAATATGAGATAACTGTGTTCTTTTTGATTTATTGGATTACTATATGAATTTCAGTAAGATTTTATTTAATGACTTTAAATAATAATTATCTGGATATAGAGAGGCTGCTTGTATGATATTGCTCATCTAGTCAGGATGTAATAGACAAGTCTTTGTGCGTTCTGTTCAAGCAGCTTTATTATGTACAAACACATCAGGATTGAGGCTTAATAACTTTAACTTAGGTAAAATTATATGCAAACTAGCTATTATACCCGTTCATGCTCACTCTCTGGCTGCTCTGTCAAAATGGCACTGAAGCTAGCACTTGCTTGCTATTTATATGCAAATTCAGTCCTTGAAATGCTTCTTAAAGATACAGCACACACAATCTGTTCTACATACTCCCTCTTTGAGAAATAGGTTATGCAATATTGACAATATCAGTTAACATGAAATCAATACAAATAATTCTTTGCCCTGCAATTATATAGAAATAAATACACATATATACAATCAAGTCCAGGTTGTTGTGTATTTCACACTAGGTCTGGAAATATGATCAAGATGTGTGACATAAAATTTAGAATCAGATTTAGCAATTGGGACTGTCTCTGACGAATGTTCAACAAGAGAAACATCAGAGAACCTCATAAGGAATGGAAATAGAAGTTAAATACACATTCAGCAACGAGACATTCTGTAACAGGAACATTGTCTGGATTGCTCTGAGACCTAGAGTCTGTATCACAGGAACACTGCGGCGATATTGATTCTGGTACAGGAAGAAGATGTCTGCGATTTATTCTGTACTCCACACCCACAGATTCTACAAAGTAGGATCTCAGCTCTGTAAATATACCTGTACTTGACCATTCCAGTCAAAACCTTTCGCCATTTGTATTCTGACTGTCTCTCCTTTCAATGGACGAAGAAATCTGCTTGATTTATCATTGCTGGATTTCTGGAAAAAATACTTCCTGAATAATTGGGCTCTAATGCTTCTGTTGTTCTTAGCTTTAGGTCTCATCAAACTGGAACCAATAGGCAATGTTGTTCTGGTTTGCCTGGATAGAAGTCTCTGAGAAGGCGAGCCAAGTATATCGTCACAGGGTATGTTTCTGAAATTGAGTAAATTCAAAGCAACATCAGTATTATCACACTTTGACCTTTCAACTAATTGTTTTGCACTCTGTACTGCATTATCAGCTAGTCCATTTGACTGCGGATATTCAGGACTACTAATAACATGTACAAAGTCCCATTCTCTTGCAAATTTCTGAAACAACTGACTAGTAAATTGAGCACCATTGTCAGAAACAACTTTGCATGGACTACCATGGACTGAGAAATGACGTTTCAACTTAGTGATAACAGCACTGGATATTAGGTTAGGTAGTAAATCAACCTCAAACCAGTTTGAATAAGAAACACCACCTTCACTCCAAATTATTTCAGCAACAAATAACAATGAACAAGACCAAAAGAGATGTCAGGTGGTAGAAAATATAGAGCAGCTCCACAGCAAATTCACAAAATACTTTTATTTATTTATTCACTGTAAATGGTGTATAAGTAATTGGTGAAAAGGTTGATGCAGTGAATTTGTTGGCAAAGAACAAAGTGTTTTGTACTGTCCAGATCAATGGTAAATCCACCAAGCTTAAAGTAGACACATTTGTTAAGATTAAAGATAAAAAACAACTCAATGTGGTTAGTAGAGCAAAACCTGTTGCTTATGGAGGTGAAGAAATTCAAACCGAAGGCTCAGTATTACTTTCATGTTATTTGGCTAAGAACAGCTTGTTTTTCTATGTAGTTCAAAGACCTGTGCAGTCATTACTGGGTCTCATAGACATTTTTGAGAATGAATCTGCTTTCTTTTACCAAAGAAGTTCATCATATAAGCGCATATCCCAGTTCCAATTTTTCTGAAGCCATTTTCTCTGATTATGCTGATGTTTTCGATGACAAGTTGGTCGGACTTCTAGTTTTGTATTCTATGAAGTTGGAGCTGAGGTCAGCCCAGTGGTCAGACCAGCAAGAAAAGTTCCAATAATTATGCAGGATAAAGTCAAAGCTCAGTTCAATAAAATGGTGCAGCAAGGTGTAATTTGTCCAGTTATAGAACCAAATGAATGGGTGTCATCTATGGTAGCAGCTCACAATAAAGGCTCAGACAATATCAGAATATCGTATTAATCCAAGAGATTTGAACAAAGCATTAAAGAGACCACATCATCCAATGTGTACAGTTGAAGAGGTTGCAGCCCTAATACCGAATGCCACTGTTTTTTTTTTTGTGTCTTGAATGCAAGAAGTTCATTTTGGCAAATGATGCTTGATCATAAATCCTCATTACTGACCACTTTTGGTACCCTGTTTGGCAGATATAGATTCCTGAGGATGCCATTTGGAATAAATTCTGCAAATTAAGTCTTCCAGCGTACAATGTTGCAATGTTTTTCAGGTTATCCTTTTGCCATAATAGTAGATGATCTATTGGTTGGAGGAAATGGTTTAGCAGAGCATGACAGAAACCCTTAAGAGAGTTCTAGACAGAGCACGTGAAGTGAACTTAAACCTCAGTCCTCTAAAATGAAAATTCAGGCTTCCAGAAGTTACATATGTAGGCCATTTCTTTACCAGCACTGGCTTAAGACCAGACCTATCTAAACAAGCAGCTATTCTTGAGATGTCAGCACCAGATAACTACAGCATTTTCCTGGCAAGGTCAACTATCTAGGTGAGTTTATACCAGACTTCAGTGAGTTGACAGCACCTTTAAGAGAGCTATCATGCAAAAATGTTACATAGTCCTGGTTGGAACAGCACCAGAAGGCATTTGAAGACCTTAAGCAGAACATTGCCACCCAGCCTACATTAAGATACTATGATGTCAATAAACCAGTTATTCTTTCCTGTGATGCTTCAAAATTTGGTCTTGGTACAGTTATTCTTCAGGAAGGCAGACCAGTAGCCTATGCATCTAGAACACTTACCCAAACCAAGATGCAGTATGCTCAAATTGAGAAAGAACTTTTGGCAATAGTATTTGCATGTTTAAAGTTTCATGATTATATCTATGGTTGAGCTATTCAGATTGAATCTGATCACCAACCTCTTGTTACTATTCTAAAGAAGTCTAAGCATTCAGCTCGAGCGAGATTACAAAGAATGATGCTCAAAACTGTAAAAGTACAACTTCAAAATGATCTATACAAAAGGCAAACTTCTTTATCTGGCTGATACCTTATCCTGATTGCCCAGAAATACAATGGAACAGCTTGACACAGAGAATTTTGACTATGACGTAATGGTAGTGTGTAATTTTTCTACCATGAAACTTGATGAGCTAAGATATCAAAGACTGATCCAATTTTTCAAAAGCTCAATTACTACATTAATGCTGGATGGCCGTCAAAGTAATCTAGTGTACCACCTGAAGGGCAAACCTGTTTTCCTTACAGAGATGAGATGTTGACGGAAGATGACATTTTTTCAAAGGTCCTAAAATTGTTTTTTCCTGCTTCCTTACAACATGAATATATCCAGATTTTGCATTGTGGTCACCCAGGTTACAAATCCACAAAAAGAAGGGCAAGAGACCTAGTATTTTGGCCTTCTCTTGTAAAAGATATTGATAAAGTATTTTCTTCTTGTTCAGTATGCAATAGTACTATACTGCATTTGTAAAGAGAACCACTTCAGCTAAGTCAAGTTCCTGAACTACCTTGGTCAACAGTGGCCACTGACATATTCGAGTGGAACAATCAGCATTACTTAGTATTGGTAGACTCTTATTCAAACTGCTTTGAGATTGATTTACTACCTAATCTAACATCCACTACTGTTATTACCAAATTGAAACTTCATTTCTTAGTCCATGGCAGTCTACACAAAGTTATTTCTGAAAATATTACTCAATTTACTAGTTAGTTATTTCAGAAATTTGCAAGAGAATGGGACTTTGTACATGTTATTAGTAGTCCAGAATATCCACAGTCAAATGGACTAGCTGAACGTGCAGTGCAGAGTGCAAAGCAATTACTTGAAAGGTCAAAGCATGATAATACCGATGTCTTTTTATATTTACTTAATCTCAGAAACGTATCCCGTGACAATATACTTGGCTCACCTGCTCAGAAACTTCTATCCAGGCAAAGCAGAACAACCTTGCCTATTAGGCCTAAAGCTAAGAACAACAGAACCACCACAGCCCAGTTATTCAGGAAGCATTGTATCCAGAAGTCCAGTTATGATAAATTGAGCAGATTTCTTCGTTCAGTGAAAGAAGGAGAGACAGTGAGGATACAAACAGAGAAAGGTTTCGACCGGATTGGTCAAGTAACAGGTATATGTCACATGATTTGGTCGCACTTCCAGACCCGATGTGAAATACACAGCAACCTGGACATAACTGTATATGTGTACATAGTTCTGTATAAATGCATGACAAAAAGCTATTTGTATTATTTGCATGTCAGCTGAGATTCTCAGCATCACATGATCTATTACTGAAAGTGGGAGGAAGTAGAGCAGAGTGTGTGATGTGTCTTTAAGAAGCATAGCAAGTGATGAACATGCATATATAAATAGCAGGCACGTGCTGTACCCTGTGCCATTTTGAAAGTGCAGCAAGAGAGTAAGCATGTGAGAATGAATGTAGCTAATCTGTATATACGTTACCTAAGTTAAAGTTAATAAGCTTCAATCATGATGTGTTTGTACATAAAAAAGCTGCTTGAACAGAACCCACAAAGACTCGTCTATTACATCCTGACTAGACAAGTGACAGTAGCTGCATCAACTGTTCTTAGACAAGGTTGTAATCCTTTTGCCCTGGATCCAAGGCCATACTATAATAAGCCAAAGGTTTATGATCTTCCCCATGCTTTTGTGTATCCACTCCTGCTGCAAATTCACTTTTTTATTATCATAGAAAACTATAAATGTCTTTCTGTAATCTGGTAGACCTAAAAAAAGAGCCTTTGCTAAAGCTTGCTTTAACAGAGTAAATTAGTTTTCCTCACTTTCATTTCACAGCAAGGATTCTAGTGTATTTTGTTTTAGCAGGTTTGTCAGTAGTTTTGCTAGTTCTGCATAATTTGAAATCCATTGCTTACAACATTCTGCCATGCCTAAGAAAAATCTAAGCTGCTTTGGGGTGAGCGGTCTAGAAGATTAAGTTATTGCCGTGACACATGAAGGTAATATTTGTCTTCTTTCTTGTAATATTACATGACCCAGATACTTTACCTTTGCTGACCAAATTTTCCTTTCTCTGCTTATTTACTTAACAGGAAAAATAGTATCCTGTTGTCAGTGCTGCAGTGTGTTTGATGCATATTTCACTAAACTGACTGGTGGGGAATCTGCACATCTTCCAAGTATCTCTAAGATTTCTGAAAAAATGGACAGAGATTCCGTATCTTCCTGAGGTAGCCTTGTCCAAGTGTACTGCTGTCCTTTATATGCAAAAGTAAACAAATAGTGACTGTCAGGGTGTATAGGCATAGAAAAGAAAGTACACAAATCAAAACACAAATCTATAACAGAGAAATGAATAGCCCGTGTTGGTATACATTTAAGAATAGTTGCTGGGTTAGGGACATCTGGATAAGAGGAAAGTACTGCCTGATTACTGCTCTCAAATCCTGCACAGAGCTGTAGGTGTTTCTGGCAGACTTTTTAATCAGAAGTATGGGAGTGTTGGAATAGCTTCTAATAGAGATAAGTGCTACCTATTGCAACAGAGACTGAATAACATGCTGGATTCCCTGTTCTATTTCTGGCTTCAGGGGTTATCGTGGTGCTCTTGGAAGTGGTTTATTTGAATCAACTGAAAATGTTACTGGTTCTGTAGAGTTTAACTGTCCTACCTAATTAGAATGCTGTGTCCAAATATTTTTTATATACCTGTTGGAATGATTTATCTTGTGTCTGAAGTTGTGATATTTGTGTTTCATCCTCAATGTCTTCTGTCTGTCTCAAGAGGAACATCCACATAGACTCCTTCATGGGTACAATAGATGGTATAGCCTAGTTTACATAACATTTCTCACAAATGTCATACTTTACCTGTGTGTAGAATAAGTATTACCAGATTGTTGCTGTGCCACATCTTTTCCTGTCCATTTTCTTCTACTATCTCTTTCTCAGAGCTGTGTCAATCAGCAGGAGGGGCAGTGGGAGGTGGACGAATGTCACCTTCCAAGAAAGCAGGAAGAGAGGACAAAGATGGATAGTCATCTTCAGATGTATCCTCCTTCTGGCTAGATATAGTGCTTCCAGATATTACTAGGCAGAGGAATCCAATATTCCATTTCCTGCCACGCTTTTTCGAACTTTTACTTGTTGAAATAGTTTCTGGTTTGTATCTTTTAACTCACACACTGCAGATTCCTTTTCTTTTTTAAAAGCTTAATTACAGAAGTCATTAAAAGCATCCCACTAAGCTGTCTTTATTTTGTTTCCTTTTTCTGCTTCTTTTTTTTTCATTTTTAATTTTTAATTTTTCCGTTAAATTAATTATTTTAGTGGGATCAAAAATCCCACTTCATTGAGTGTCATTTTGTAAAGTCATATCACTTATTCAAATACCTGCATCTTGCAGGCTGGATGATGTGGACTCTTACTTTGCATTCCTCCCATTATTCCCCGCTGTCATTCTCACAAACTGTCCGGTAAGACCAAGTCCTCTCTGCCTTATAACCAGGACCACCCTGCTATAAAGTAACCTTACTAAACACAACACTGCTGCCTTACTCACAAGCTTAAAAACCTGACCACATGCAGATTTTATATTTCTTGCTTTCTTCCTTATTTGTTGCAGGTAAGGTATCATCAAATCCTTTAACCTTAAATTCTAATACCTTTTATCTAACACATTTGTACAGCCAGTCAAGACCAGTAGTCTGAGAGTCAAAGTAGAACAGAAACTTGAGGTGTTACTTAAAACACTTACTTGTATTGATTATGTAGAGAATGCTATTACTTCTATTATTTCACGTTTCTCTCTTCTTCTTCCTGCCTCTTTCTCTTCCCAGATTCTTCATTCTTATTTTTCAGTAGGTAGATCCATAACCTAGAGGCAGGTTAGCTCATGGGAATGCTAAGCATCAATCTTCTGAAGACACTAATGAAATAAGTAAATAAATGTACATTTATATAAAGATTGAAATGTTTATTATTTTGAGTATCTATACAGAGTCATATTCTTTGCTTAATTTGCAGAATTCATAATCTTGCCACTGCCCCAATTTGTTGACCTTAAAAATATGGAAGTCAATACAGACATTCTAGCCAGATTTTTTTATGCTTGTAGACATGAAGTACGCATTAGCAAACAGGTTGTACATATCACATACTTCATTTTTTGAAAGACAGACTCCTGAAATATTTATTGTACCTCTTCAGAGATGAACTTCGAGAAGAAGGAAAATTAAAATGAACATTCCCTTAAGGTAGTCCAGATGTGCTTTTAAGATATTAAGGCTTTTAGGTATCAGCAGTTAGTGTTGTTAAGAAATATCTGTGATCAAACTGGATATAGTACTGTCAATAATTCTGTCAAGAAATATTCTCAGTCCCTTAACAGAAGCTAAAACCTATTCTATTGACAAAATGACCAGAGAATCACATAATGAGAATATATTAGTTTGGGTCAGACTGCAGTGTACTGCTTAAACAGTGGATGTTAGACAGTTGTATAGACGGACTAATGCTTATGTTTGTGCAGCAATAACTATGGTAAAGGGAAACTACAAGAACAAAAAAAAAAGACTTTTCAGAAATCATCAGATATATTGTGAAGCCTTGCCATCTGTCAATCTACTTCTTTCAAGTTCTCTTTAATAAACAAAAGAAAACTTTTCATCAGGAAGAAGCTAACTTCATATCAAGAGTCAACACAAGAACAGTGCTATGCAAATACATACAATTCTAACACCTACTCTTACATCTATAAAGGAAGTCAGCTGTTTCCATAGTAAAATTCAACACATCTGTAATTCACACACAAGGGCAGTTGCAAGAACCGTGACTGTACCTCAGGAACAAATCAAACAGTCTCTTACTTCTTGTCTAAAATGGACACATACATAGTACAAATATATAAGTACCCACACATAAACATGAAGCCATGACTCCATTCCCCTTTGTCCACAGACAGGTCACCTGTTACTCATCTACATCTATCAAATTACATTATAAAACAGAAAATACTGAATGATAATCAAAAGCATTGCCACACCTCGACCAACTAAATATGAAGCAAAAAACAGCAATTATCTGTCAAACAAATGTAAATGACATAAGAAATGCAATCATACAAGTTTTCCAAGGTGATAAGACAAATAAAAAGAAAACAACAGCAAATTGCACATCACTAGAATTTACCAGAAACAAACAAAAAGCTTGATGTTATGGATAAAAGAAAGAGGCCAAAACAGCAGAAAATGAAACTCTTGTCATCCAACAGTGTATGAGAAGCATGAAGACTAGGCAGAGTTAAACCCTTATTTTACAAGTTACAACAGCTATTTTAATGATCTATTTAGACACTAAACTGAATAAAACATAACCAGCATCCTAAACAAATATTCTTGACATAATAGTACAAGTAATTATTAAATGAAAAGGTCTATATGATTATAAAGAGTTGGAAAGGCAAGATTCTGAAAATAATAAAAGGGGAGGTATCACTTTAAAACTGTGCTTATTTGGTGACTGTAATATCATAATAAATATGCAGGCAATTGGATATCAGGAGACCAGCCAGCTATTGTAGTTAGAAAGAGTAGACTGAAAATGTTAAAAAGGTAGTTTTCTAAAAGAAGGTTTAAAGTGGATTGTTGTTATTACTGAGTAGGATAGCAGTGCTCATGGTTTGAGTGAGAAAAATAAAACTATCAGAGTAACTGTCAAATATAAACATACATACTAAATAAGTTAATATGTTACTTTAGACATTTAATGCATTGGAAGTAATCAAGCTGCTCTTCTCTGCTCATGTAGCCCAGGTTGGTATGACCCTGACCTTGAGCAGCATCTTACCCTCACCTAGAATGATGCCACAGTACAAAGACAAAATGATCGATTTTAACAATTGGCTAAAATTTTGGTGTCATTCAAAGGGGATCCAGTGTCTGTCAGCCTGGGATGACATGCTCGACAAGCCACGCTGCTTCGCTAGGGATGGCTTGCACCTGTCACCACTGGGGTTTCGGATATTGGCAAAGGCTCTTGCCAACCCCATAGTGCCTTTTTTAGGCAAGGCTCAAAAGTCAAACCCACCCCCATAAACAGCACAAGGAACAAGAAACTAAGGGTAATGCTGCTAAATGCCAGAAGTCTTAACCTCAAGATGCACGCACTCGAAGCTCTCCTCAGTATGGAGAACATCGATATCTGTGCAGTGACAGAAACCTGGTTCAAGGCTCCAGAGAGCACCCCAGCACTACCAGGCTATACCTCATATCATGCTTTTCGGCCCCAAAACCCGGACCGAACCACAAAAGGAGGGGGAGTTTCCATATTTATCAAGGATATCCACACCTCCAGGTTAGTGGCATTGCACAAAGTATCGGAGACCATCCATGTGCAACTAACAGTGGGCAGGACTGCTTTTCAGTTTATAGCATCCTACAGACCACCCTCTCAAAGTCAGGAATCCCACTCGGCTTTCCTGAAAACATTGGAGAACATGAAGATCTCTCTGAACACCATTATATTGGGCGACTTCAACTACTCAAACATTGACTGGGAGCACTACTCAAGCCCCAGCACCTTAGCCCAAAGATTCCTAGAAATTATAAACTCAAATCCTATGGAACAACTAGTCACCACTCCCACAAGAGGGGACAACATACTAGACCTGATCATTACCAACATGGGGACTCTATGCTCCACACCAGAAGTATATCCCTCATTGGTAAGATCAGACCATAAATTAATTTCACTGGATGTCCACATCCCGACCCCACCCCCAGCCCAGAAAACCACAGTGAAAAACTTCTCAAAAGCGAACTTCTCACTTCTCAAAACCGAAGTGGAATCCTTCAAGGCCCCAGGGCCAGTGGAAACTATGGCCCAAACTGCAGAATCCTATATAAATGCATTCTATGGACATCTCCAGGAATGCATGTTTCATGCTATCCCAAACAAAACCAAGACCCAATCATCCAAAGGCAGGCGTCCAGTCTGGTGGACCCCTGCCATAAATAAACTGTACAACAGAAGGAGGAAGCTACTACATGACAGAGCAAAATCCCTAATAGGGAAGGCATCTCTGATCAGTACTAGCAAAAAATTACAATCCCTCATAAAATCCTCCAAAGCCAGCTTCGAGAGAAAAATTGCACAGGACACCAAAGACAATCATAAGGCTTTTTTCAGTTATGTTAGAAACCTGGGATGCAACTCCCAGACTTGTTCTGAGTTGATTCTAAACAACAAAAAATACACTGAACCCACAGACATCGCCAATATCCTGGCAGACAGGTTCAGTACAAACTTCTCCACCCCCTCCCCCCCAAAAGAGCAAGTATCTATCCCGGCAGAGGGCTGCCTCCCAAACATCTCAGATGCTCAGGTGAAGGCTGCCCTCTCCAAAGCAAAAAATACTGCTTCCATGGGACCAGATGGTGTCCCAGGTTGCATCCTACATGAACTCCAAGAGGAACTAATCCCTCAAATAAAACAGCTATACAATCTCAGCCTCACTACAGGATATGTGCCCACAGAATGGCGTACAGCAACAGTGGTCCCACTTTACAAAGGTGGAGCCTCTACGGACCCTGGAAACTATCACCCCATAAGCCTGACTAGCTTAGTCTGCAAGGCTATGGAGAGGATCATCATGGAGCTCATAAACAAAGACATTGGGGACCTACAGACACTAGATCCTACCCAGTTCGGCTTTGTCAAGGGCAGATCCTGCCTTTTGAACCTGGTTGACTTCTTTGAAACAGTCACCAAAGCCATAGATGAAGGGAAGGTAGTCCACACAGCCTATCTGGACCTTGCAAAGGCATTTGACACAATACCCCACTTGGGCATCATAGATAAGCTATCCAGCTTAAATATAAACCCCTATGTCACAAGATGGGTCGCAAACTGGGTCAAAGACAGAACCCACAGAGTGAGAGTTGCTGGAGCCATGTCAGACTCGAAACTGGTCACAAGTGGCATCCCACGGGGTTCTGTCCTGGGACCACTCTTGTTCGGTATATACTTTTCCGAGGTACAGGCAAACGTGGGAGGATTATGGCTCACCAAGTTCGCAGACGACTGCAAACTGGGCGCCATAATCAACTCTCCAGCTGACACAAACATCCTTCAAAAAGGTCTCACAGAGACAGATAACTGGTGCCAGCACCACGGTTTAACTCTAAATGCCACAAAATGTATACTCATACCCCTTGGCAAAAACAACGTGCCCACAAATTACCACATAGGCGGAAACCCATTAAGTACAGAGAAAGTTATTAGGGACCTGGGGACCCAAGTTGATAGCAATCTCTCCTTTGAAAACCACATTGCCAAAGTGGTTAGAAAGACCTTCTACATAGCCCACCTCATCACGAAGGGTTTCACATCGAGATCAAGAGAGGTAATCGGGCCCCTTTATTCATCCCTCATCAGGCCCATCATAGAATACAATGCCCCTTTTGGGATGTACCTTACCCGACACCTGCAGCAATTAGAAAGACCCCAAAAGTATCTCACCAAGAGGATCAAGGGTCTCAAACAGATGTCATATGCTGCTCGGTTAAAAATCTCCAGCTCTACTCAGTTGCATACCGCCTACTTTGAGGCGATCTATGCCTGACATACAAAGCTATGTCAAATCCAGAATTAATGGACATGCTCCACCTCAGTAAATCTAAATCCCTTAGAGCCACACGCTTGAGGGACTTGAACCTCAGCACAGAAATAAATAGAACTTGCTGGAGGGACAGGTTCATAACCCAGAGGCTTCCTTCGCTCTGGAATAGAATTCCAGTTCATGTGAGGCAGAGCACCTCACTGAATCTCTTCAAGAAGAATCTCGATAGGTGGATGGGGGATCGTAGGTTTGTTCCAGGGATTACTCCCGTGTCACTATTAGACAGAGGCACAGTAAACTAAACCTAAAAAAGGGCACAGTATACTCAAATCAAGGGGTGGCGTAAGCCATACAGAATCGGGCTAGGCTTATAATTGCCCCAGGGCAGATAGCCTAGTATGAACCTATGAACCTATGAACCTATGAAAATAAAGTAGAATGAAAAGGGAAGAAAAGGCATAACAGGACTGAAGTTATGAGATGAAATATGAAGACAATGAAAATAAATGAAAAAGGTGCTATTTATATTGTTAATGCAATAGTGCACAGATGAAGTTGCAGTTTTAAAAGTACTGTATTTCATTTTTTCTGTTACCTAATTGTGTGTTTCACTGAATATAGTGTGCTGTGTGTCTCTCTGCTATAAGAGGGGGTGGTGGTCCTCTCACTTCTTTGTTATCTGATATTTAACAGTTAGCCTAGAGGGCTTCCTCTGTACTTTAAGTGCTAGCCACAAAGTTTGAGAATTCATTTTATGCTCAACTTCTGAGAGACTTGGTTGGCTACAATCACCTGCATTAGAAGCTGAAGTTAAGTACAAACTTGCAGTTTTAAAAGTACTGTATTTCATTTTCTCCGTTACCTAATTGTGTGTTTCACTGAATATAGTGTGCTGTGTGTCTCTCTGCAGTTAGTTACCCACCCACTCTCCCTGTTCTTGTTTTGGTGTTAAGTGTTGGTAGCTCTGGAATTGCCCGCCCCTCCTGTAAGTCTGTATTAGAACACTCCTCCTGAGTCCATCTCATTTGCTCAATTAACCGAGTACAGTGAGATCATATTCTGAGTTTAGTGTTCACTCTACTTAATACAGAGAGAAGATTTGAGAAGGCCAACCCACTTAGGCTCTTCCTTCCTCTCTCCTTGTACTTTACTACAAAAAAATTGCAATTTATTCATCTGCTTTTACTGTATTTGTGTTTCCTCCTACTTTATTTTGCTTTTGCTTCTTCTTAAAAGTACTCAATTTTATTTATTCTGCTGCATTTATTACTCCTTAGTAGTAGCCTGATTAAATTGTAACTGTTATTCTAAGTCTTATGGTTTAAGCACTTGGGCTTCATACCAATTGTTTACATTAAGAAGGTTTGTGGTCTGCACTGTTGTGGCAGGAGAGGTAGCTTATATCATTCTAAGCTGGAAATTGCTGATTGAAGGCTCAGTGTCTGCTATTCTAAAACTGTATTACTTCTGGTTTTTGGGCTTCAGGCCAGTTGTTCTGCATTAAGAAGGTTTGCGGTCTGCCCTCTTGTGGGAGGAGAGGCTGGATTCTGCCCTTCTGAGCTGGGAATTTCTGGGCACAGGCTAATTGTGCCTGCTTATTTGAACTGTTTCTTTCTGAAATTGGTGTGCTTTGTTGCTGTAGCATAGACCAGATTCAGGCCTGCTGAATCAAGCTTTGTTTGTATAACTTGAGCACTGATCCAGGCCATCATTTTTTGGAGAAGGTTCCCCTGCACCCAAGTAGCAGGAGTGTGCAGTTAGAACTTGTCTGATTGAAGACTGCTGGAACAGGGCTCAGTTTTTAGCTTTTTTCTGGTTAATTGGGTAACTTGTTTAAATCAGTTTGTTCATTTTCTATTGTTTTATATATATATATATATATATATATATATATATATATATATATATATATATATATATATAAAAGAAAAAAATGCACTTTATTCATCTGCTTTTACTGTATTTGTGTTTCTTCCTACTTTATTACTAGGGACATTGACTACAACTCTGATCTGAGATATATAACAATAAGTATGCTTTTCTGTGCATTTAAAGTGTGTTTTCGATTGTGTCTGCTTTATTTTCTGAGGAAAAAAAAAAATATATATATATATATATATATATACTTGTTTCCTGACTTTCTAAGCTTGTATAGTCCAGTTTTCAGATTAGTGCTGAATTCAGGGCTATGTTACAAATCTCTATGTTTGCCCATACCTTTCTTGGATAGCAGGAAGTTTCTCTGTTCACCTGTGAGAGAGGAGAGCTTTGAGTGGCCTATCTGTCCCTGGAGGAGTGGTTTCAGTCCAGAAATTAGTAGCTTATTGGCCATTTTGGGCTAATATCTATCTCTTTCTCTGCTATAAAAACCACATTTGTCTGGTTTTGCGTGCCATTTAGCTGGGGTATAACTATTCCCGACTCCACAAAGTCTCCTCTTGAATTTTTCCCTTGGAATTAGACAAACTTTCAACTTAAGCACTGATGCCATTCATTTCTCAGCCCGGCACTTGCTCAAAACTCATAGCAAGCACTTATAAACCCTAGCACTAGACCCCCCTATACTGTACAGAAGGACAAGGCTCTCTATTCGACCTTACCAGCCATTCACTAAAACAGTTCACTGTACCTATCCAGGTATGTCCAAAGGGCAGTTTCAGGTGAATTCTCCAGTCTAACTGGTGAATCTGGGCATTTTGACGCAATGTTACAACTGCCTCATGTACATAGAAAACCCTCTCATCCTACCACCAAACATGAATACATGCGAGAGATGCAATTATACAGCCAAACTGGAGGCTAAGCTCTCTCAACCCAAGACTGGATCAGACAGTCAAGAGAAGAGGGGAAATACTTGCATCACACCACCAGTCTCAAATAGACCCATTAAACCAGCACCACCAAAAAACACACATAAATACATGAAAACATACTCGGAAGCTCTAAATAGAAATCTGCAAAAGCAACATAGGTAGGTTCATAAGTAGATACTAGGCTATCTGCCTTAGGGCATTTATAAGCCTAGCCAGAGTGTATTTGGCTTCCACCTCCCTATTAGATTAGCCTACTGTGCCTCTGTAAAGTAGGTCACAGAAGGTACCCTTTTAAGATTAGTTTACTGTCTGTCTGTCTAGCAGGGACACAGAAGAGATCCCAGGGGTGAATTTGCGATTTCCCATCCACGCGTCCAGATTTCACTTGAAGAGGGTCAGCGAGGGGCTATGTCTAACATGAATTGGGATTCTATTCCAGAGTGAGAGGAGCCTCTGGGAAATGAATCTGTCCCTCCAGCATGTCCTATTTATTTTTGTGCTGAGGTTTAGGTCCCTGGAGCATGTAGCTCTAAGGGACTTGGATTTTTGAGGTGGAGCATGTCCATTAATTCCGGGTTTGACATGGCTTTGTCGTCAGGCATAGATTGCCTCTGAGTAGGCGTAAGCAACTGAGTAGAGCTGGAGTTTCTTTAGTCGAGCTGCATAGGACATCTGTTTGTAGCCCATGATCCTCTTGGTGAGGTACTTTTGGGGTCTCTCCAGTTGCTGCAGATGTCGGGTAAGGTACATCCCAAAAGGGGCATTGTATTCAATTATGGGCCTGATGAGTGACGAGTAGAGGGGCACAATGACCTCTCTTGATCTAGATTCGAACCCTTTCGTGATAAGGTGGGCTATATAGAAGGTCTTTCTAACCACTTTGGCAACGTGATTATCAAAGGAGAGATTACTATCTACGTTGGTCCCCAAATCTCTAATTACTTCTTCCAGATTAATGGATTACCACCTATGTGGTAATTTGTGGGCACCTTGTTTTTCCCAAAGGGATGACTATGCACTTTTAGCATTTAGCTTGAGGCCATGGCTCTGGCACCAAGCATTCATCTCTGTGAGACCCTTTTGGAGGATGCTTGTGTCAGCTGGAGATTCGATTATGGCCCCAGTTTGCAGTCATCTGCGAACTTTGTCAGCCATAATCCCCCCGTGTTAGCCTGAACCTCAGAGAAGTATATACCGAACAAGAGAGGTCCCAGAACTGAGCCCCGTGGGACACCACTTGTAACTGGTTTGGATTCGGACATGGCACCTGCGATTCTGACCATATGGGTTCTATCTCTGAGCCAGTTTGCAACCCATCTTGTGATATAGGGGTTGATATTTAAGCTGGTAAGCTTATTTATGATGCCCGAGTGGGGTATTGTGTCGAATGCTTTTGCGAGGTCCAAGTAGGCTGTGTGGACTACCTTGCCCTCATCTATGGCTTTGGTAACTGTTTCAAAGAAATCAACTAGGTTTAAGAGGCAAGATTTGCCCTTAACAAAGCTGAATTGGGTAGGGTCCAGTGTCTGGAGGCTCCCAATGTCTTTGTTTATGAGTTCCATGATGATACGCTCCATAGCTTTACAGACCAGACTAGTCAGGCTTATGGGGCGATAGTTTCCGGGGTCCGTTGTGGCACCACCTTTGTGGAGTGGGACCACTGTAGCTGTGTGCCATTCTTTGGGTACATATCCTGTAGTAAGGCTAAGTTTGAACAGTGACTTAATGTGAGTGTTCAGTTCTTGGAGCTCGTGTAAGACACAGCCTAGGATGCTGTCCGGTCCCATAGATGCTGTGTTTTTTGCTTTGGAGAGGGCAGCTTTCACCTGTGCATCTGTGATGTCAAGGAGGTTACATTCAGTTGGGATAGGCATTTGCTCCTTTGGGGGGGAAGGGGGGAAGAAGTTTGCGCTGAATCTGTCTGCCAGGATGTTGGCTATGTCTGTAGGTTCGGTATATTTTGTACCGTTATGCAACAATTCAGAGCATATCTGAGAGTTTCTGCCCATGTTCCCGACATAACTAAAGAAGGCCTTGTGATTATCTTTAGTGTCTAGGGCAATTTTTCTTTCAAAACTGGCCTTTGATGATTTTATGAGGGATCAAAGTTTCTTGCTAATACTGATCAGAGATTCCTTGCCTTTTTGGGATTTTGCTCTGTCATGTAGTAGCTTCCTCCTTCTGTTGTATAGCTTATTTATGGTCGGGGTCCACCAGACCAGTCTCCTGTTTTTGGAGGAGTGAGTCTTGGTTTTATTTGGGATAGCATGATCCATGCATTCCTGCAGGTGCTCATAGAATGCATTTGTAAAGGACTCTGCGGATTGGGCTGTATTATCCTCTGGCCCAGAGGCTTTGAAGGATTCCACCTCAGTTTTGAGAAGTGCAAAGTTGGCTTTTGAGAAATTCTTTACAGTGATTTCCTTGGCTGGGGGTGGGGATGGGATATGGATGTCCAGGGAAATTTGTTTATGGTCTGATCTTACCAATGAGGGGTTTACCTCTGGTGTGGAACATAGAGTCCCCATGTTGGTGATGACCAGGTCCAATATGTTGTTCCCTCTTGTGGGAGTGGTGACCAGTTGTTCCATTGCGTTAGAGTTTATAAATTCAAGGAACCGTTGGGCGAGGGTGTTTAGGCTTGTGTAGTTTTCCCAGTCAATGTTTGGGTAGTTAAAGTCACCCAATAACATAGTGTTTGGAGAGACCTTCATATTCTCCAGTGTTCTCAGGAATGCCAAGTGGGGTTCCTGTAATAGGGAGGGTGTTCTGTAGCAGGCTACAAACTGAAAGGCAGTTTTGCCCGCTGTTAGTTGCACATGGATGGTTTCCGATGCTTCGTGCAGTGCCACTAACCTGGAGGTGTAGGTATCTTTGATAAATATAGATACTCCCTCTCCTTTTGTGCTTTGGTCCGAGTTTTGGGGCCGAAACGCATGGTATGAGTTATAACCTGGTAGTTCTGGGGTGCTCTCAGGAGCCTTGAACCAGGTTTCTGTTACTGCACAGACATTGAATTTCTCCATACTGAGGAGAGCCTCGAGTGCGTGCATCTTGAGGTTTAGACTTCTGGCATTGAGTAGCATTACCTTTAGTTTTTTTATCCTTGGGCTGTCTATGGAAGTGGGTTTGTCCTTTGAGCCTTGCCTAAAAAAGGCACTATGGGGGTGGCAAGATCCTTGGCCAGTATACAAAAGCCTAAGGGTGACAGGTGCAAGCCGTCCCTAGCGAAGCAACGTGGCTTGTCGAGCATGTCATCCCAGGCTGACAGGCACTGGATCCCCTTTGAATGACACCAATACCTTAGCCAATTGTTGAAACTGATCATTTTGTCTTTATACTGTGGCATCATTCTTGGTGAGGGCAAGATGCTACTCAAGGTCAGGGTCATACCAGCCTGGACTACATGGTCAGAGAGCTCCTCTATGTCTCTTTTCATGTAGTCCAGGGAGGTACATCTCAGGCCATTCACACCAGCATGGACAATGACGGAGTCATACTTGTACTTGCTTTGGAGTGACCTGAGTGCTTGCGTTATGTGGTGGATCCTGGCACCCGACAGGCAGCTTACAGAGACCTCCAAAGCAGACATCCAAACAGCCTCCACCCCCCCATCACAAACCATGAAACGCATACTTCACAAAACTTGTGTGCCATGCAATCACAGCCCTTAAGGCAAAATAACATACCCAAGATACTAATAATAGGTGACTCTATAGTCAGGCACACTGACTTCCCACTCACTAGGCTGAATAAGGAGAAGGTTACTGTTAGCTGCCTGTTGGGTGCCAGGATCTGCCACATAACACAAGCCCTCAGGTCACTCCAGAATAAGTACAAATACGACTCTGTCATTGTCCATGTTCGTATGAATGACCTGAGCTGCACCTCCCTGGGCTACAAGAAAAGAGACATGGAAGAGCTCACTGATCACATAGCCCAGGCCGGTATGACCCTGACCCTGAGTAGCATCGTGCCCTTACCAAGAATGATACCACGGTATAAAGAAAAAATTATCAATTTCAACAATTGGCTAAGTTTCTGGTGTCATTCAAAGGGGATCCAGTGTCTGTCAACCTGGGATGACATGCTCGACAAGCCATTCTGCTTCACTAGAGACGGCTTGCACCTGCCACCCTTACGCTTTAGAATACTGGACAGGCTCTTGCCACCCCCATAATGCCTTTTTTAGGCAAGGATCAAAAGACAAACCCACCACCATAAATAGCACAAGTAACAAAAAACTGAGGGTAATGCTACTCAATGCCGGAAGTCTAAACCTCAAAATGCACATACTCAAGGCACTCCTCAGTATGGAGAAAATTGATATATGTGCAGTAACAGAAACCTAGTTTAAGGCTCCAGAGAGCACACCAGCACTACCAGGCTACAATTCACCTGGACCGAAATACAAAAGGTGGTGGCGTATCCATATTCATAAAGGATACCCACACCTTCAGGTTAGTAGCACACAATGATTCTTCAGAGATCATCCACGTGCAACTAACAATGTGCAAAACTGCAATTCAAATTGTAGCTTGCTACAGATCACCCACCATGTCCCAGGACCCCCATTCTGCATTTCTGGAAACACTGGGAAACAAAAAGGTCTTACCAAACACCCTAATATTGGGTGATTTCAATTACCCAAGCATTAACTGGGAGAACTACTCAAGTACTAACTCCCTTGCCCAACGTTTCCTAGAATTTATAAACTCAAATGGCCTGGCCAGTGGTGACAACATATTGGACCTGGTCAGCACCAACATGGGCGACCGATGTTCCACACTGGAGGTCAACCCCTTGCTGGTTAGATCTGACCATAAACAAATCACTTTGGATATCTGCATTCCACCCATACCCCTGGACAAGGAAACCACTATGAAAAACTTTTCAAAAGCAAACTTCACATTACTTAAGACCGAGGTGGAAAGTTTCAAAGCCCACATGCTAAAGGATAATGCTTTCCAAGCTGCAAAATCCTTTACTAATGCATTCCATGGGCACTTACAAGAATGCATGGATTGTGCTATCCCAAGCAAAACCAAGACTCACTCCTCCATGAAAAGGAAACCAGTCTGGTGGACTCCTGCCATAAACAAGCTATACAATAGAAAGAGGAAACAAGTACAGAAAAGAGTAAAATCCCAAGAAGGGAAGACATCCCTGATCAGTATCAGCAAGAAACTACGATCCCTCATAAAATTATCCAAGGCGAGCTTCGAAAGAAAAATTGCCAAGGACTCCAAAGATAACCACAAGACATTCTTTAGCTATGTCAAGAATCTAAGTGGCAATGCTCAGATCTGCCCAGAGTTAGTGCATAATGGTACAAAATACACTGAACCGACCAATATCACCAACATCCTGGCAGATAGGTTCAGTGCAAACTTCACTCCCCTCTCACCCCAAAAAGGGCACATAACCATACCAGAAGAATGTAGAACCCCTGAAATCACAGACACTCAGTTTAAACCTCTCCAAAGCCAAAAACACAGCATCAGTGGGAGTGGACGGTGTCCCAGGCTGCGTCCTACACGAGCTCAAAGATAAACTAACCCCTCACCTAAACACACTTTTCAAACTCAGCCTCTCCACAGGCTACTTACCCATACAGTGGTGCACAGCAATGGTTATTCCACTCCACAAAGGTGGAGCCACAACAGACCCTGGGAACTATTGCCCTATAAGCCTGACTGGCTTGGTTTGCAAGGCTATGGAGTGCATCATCATGGAATTCATTAACAGAGAAATTGGGAACCTCCAAACACTGGAGCCTACCCAGTAAGGCTTTGTTAAGGGCAGATCATGCCTCCTAAACCTGGTGGACATCTTTGAGACAGTTACCAAGGCTATAGATGAGGGATAGGTGGTACACACAGCCTACCTAGCCCTCACAAATGCCTTCAACACCATTCCCCATTCTGGTATTATAGACAAGCTCACCAGCCTGAACATAAACCCCTACATCACAAGATGGGTTGCCACAAAACCCACATGGTGAGAGTTGTGGGAGCTAGTCTGATTCTAAACCAGTTACAAGTAGCATTCCCCAGGGCTCAGTCCTAGGACCCCTCCTATTTGGCATATACTTCTCAGAGGTACAGGCAAGCACAGGAAGACTATGGTTGACCAAGTTTGCAGACAACTGCAAACTAGGGGCTACAACTGACTCTCTGGCTGACACAGATATCCTCCAAAAGGGTCTCACTGAGATGGATACCTGGTGTTAAAATCATGGCCTCAAGCTAAAAGCCAAAAAGTGCATAGTCATCCCCTTTGGAAAAAACAAAATACCCACAAACTACCACATAGGTGGTAGTCCCCTAAATATGGAAGATGTAATAAGGGATCTGGGGACCCAAGTAGATAGTAATCTCTCCTTTGATAATCACATTGCCAAAGTGGTTAGAAAATCCTTCTATGTGGCCCACCTAATCACAAAAGGGTTCACATCCAGATCAAAAGAGGTCATTGTGCCCATCTACTCATGATTCATTAAACCCATCATAGAGTCCAATGCCCCATTTGGGATGTACCTTACAAGACACCTGCAACAGCTGGAAAGACCACAGAAGTACCTCACCAAGAGGATCACTGGCCTCAAACAGATGCCCTATGCAGCTCAACTGAAGAAACTCCAGCTGTACTTGGTTGCATACCACCTTCTCAGAGGTGATCTCTGCCTGACATACAAGGCCATGTCCAACTCAGAATTGATGGACATGCTCCACCTAAAGAAAACCTTATCCCATTGAGCCACATGCTCTAGGGATCTAAACATCACCACAACAATAAATAGGACATGCTGGAGGGATAGATTCCTGCCCCAGAGACTTCCCATGCTTTGGAACAAGATTCCAATCTACATTAGGCAGAGCTCCTCGCTAACACTCTTCAAGAGAAACCTTGACGAGTGGATGGGAAACAAAGTTTACCCCGGGGATCATTTCAGTGGCTCTGCTGGACAGAGGTAAAGGGAATCTAAAGGGGCAGCGAAAGCCAACCCATTCTGGCTAGGCTTATAAATTCCTTCGGGCAGATAGCCTAGTACCTACCTATGAACCTATATATTAAAGTTTCCCTCATCAGTTAATTAATACTCTTAAAAGACAAAATCAGTGGGTAAAATGGGAAGGACCAGAAACAAGATTATCACAAAATAACAAATATGAAAATAAGATTAGGAGAATACGCTAATATATGTCATTTTTTTACACTAAGACAATATTTGAAATGAAGGTGAAAGTACTTATTTAAGGAAATTATATAAAAATAATAGACTGTCATGTCACAGATGATGAAAAAAATTCAGATGACTGAACTAAAAAAAAGTTAATAATTACACTATTAATATACAAGACATATAATTATTTAAAAGTAGAGAATGAATTATTGAATATAGGATGATGTCAGAAGAAGTTCATGAGATTTTCCCCCCATTTCCTAGTGAAACAGGATGTTGAGATGCTTTCTGCCTTTTTTTTTTTTCCATTTGACCATTGCTGGTTCTCTGGAGATCTCTTCAGAGATATTAAAGCCAAGCCCATGTCTTAAACAACTGGAATGATGTTGTCTTTAACATACCTTATTCTATAATATTAAATGTTCTGGTTCCAGAGTGGAGTAAGAGTTTGATTCTTACAGGAAATAAAGAAGACATGAATTGTTTTAATAACTTGATTACTGGCCAATATTTATTTCTCATTTCAAGAGTCTTAGTGGCATAGATGTTATCAAATCTAATTAGATTTTGACCAACTTTTAATTTAATTTAATTTAATTTTAATTGCTGGAATCTGTGTTCTGAGAGACTGCCTTCCAGACTATCTGCAAATATACGGAGCTGAGTATATTTTTTTTGGTTATAGAGTTTGTTTATTGTATCTTAGATCTCTGTTGAAACTGTTGTCTCGCTGTTCTGAGAGACTGATCAGCAAATATACAGAGCTGAGTATATATTTTTTTGGTTTTAGTGTTTGTACTGTTAGTTGTTGCTTAGATCTCTGTTCCCACTGTTTTGTCTCACCCACCCTCCCTATTTTTGTTTTGTAGTTTAAATTTGGTGGCTTTTGCAGTTGCCCGCCCCACTGTAGATTTGATCTGGGACACTCCCCCACTCCCATCTCTTTACCATTTTCTACCTAATAAACTCTTTCTGCACTTGCTTTTAGTCTTTTTTAATTTAATTGCATTTTTAAACTGTGTTTGGTCTAATATTGCTGCATACTCAAGTCATGAGGAGAAGGTAAACATTTGTACCACACCACACTCATCACATAGTCTCACTAAATCTACACCACCAAAATCCACACATAGTAATACAAAATAATTCACAGAGGCTCGCAATAATAATCTGTCTAAGCAACAGAGACCTCCAAAGCAGAAACACATGCAATCTCCATCCCCCAACACAACCCAAATGACACATAGCCTACAGACTCAGTGTGTCACTCAACCACAGCCAATAAGGCAAAACAACGTACCCAGCACACTAGTCATAGGTGACTCTATATTCAGGCACACTGATGTCCCACTCACCAGGCTAAATAAGGAAAAGGTTACTGTCAGCTGCCTGTCGGGTGCCAGGATCCACCACATAACCCACGCACTCAGGTCACTCTGTCATTGTCCATGTTGGTGTGAATGACCTGAGATATACCTCCCTGGACTACATGAAAAGAGACATGGAAGAGCTCTCTGATCTTGTAGCCCAGGCAGGTATGACCCTAGCTCTGAGTAGCATTCTGCCATCACCCAGAATGATACCGCAGTACAAGGACATAATGATTGACTTCAACAATTGGCTAAGGTTCTGGCGTCATTCTAAGGGGATCCAGTATCTGTCTGCTTGGGATGACATGGTCGGCAGGCCACAATGCTTTACCACAGATGGCCTGCACCTGTCGCCCCTGGGATTCCAGATACTGGCTAAGGCTCTTGCTGCCCCTATAGTGCCATTTTAGGCAAGGTTCAAATAACAATTCACCACCATAACAGGAACAGGCAAGCAAAAACTGAGGGTAATGCTACTCAATGCTAGAAGTCTAAATCTCAAAATGCACTCACTCAAGGCACTCCTTAAAATGGAGAACATTGATATCTGTGCAGTGACTGAGACCTGGTTCAAGGCTCCAGAAAGCACCCCTGCACTACCAGGCTATAACTCATACTACACTTTTCGGCCATGTAATCTGGACTGAAACACCAAAGGCAGAGGTGTGCCCATATTCATTAAGGATATCCACACCTCCAGGCTAGTTGCTCAGCATAATGCAGCCGAGGTTATCCAAGTGCAACTAACTCTGGGCAAAACTGCAATCCAAATTGTAGCTTGCTACAGATCCCCCACCATGCCCCAAAATTCCCACTCCTCTTTTCTTGATGTACTGGAAAATATTAGGGTTCAACCAAACACCCTAACAATGGGCGACTTCAACTACCCCACCATTAACTGGGAAAGCTACTCATGTACCAACTGCTTAGCTCAACGCTTTCTGGAATTCATAAACTCCAATGCCGTAGATCAACTTATCCACACCCCAACCAGGGGCAACAATATCCTAGACCTAGTCATTACCAACATGAGTGACCGGTGTTCCACACCTGAAGTCAACACCTCATTGGTCCGATTTGACCATAAGCTAATCACCCTTGATATCCACATCCCGCCTCCACCCCCCATTAAGGAAACCACAGTAAAAAATTTCTCCAAAGCCAACGTCATGCTTCTTAAGACAGAAGTGGTGAACTTCATGACACCCATGCAAATGGACAATACAGTTACAACTGCTGAATCCTACACAAATGCACTCTATAAGCATTTACACGAGTGCATGGATCATGCTATCCCAAACAGAACCAAGACGCTATCCTCCAAAAAAAGGAAGCCAATCTGGTGGTCCCCTGCCATAAACAAACTGTACAACAGAAGGAAGAAACTGTTGCAAAAGACAGTAAAATCGCATGAGTGGAGGAGCTCCCTGGTCAGCCTCAGTAAGAAGCTGAGATCCCTTATAAGATCCTCCAAACCTAGCTATGAAAACAAAATCACCACTAATTCCAAGGATAACCACAAAGCATTCTATAGCTATGTCAAGAATCTTGATGGCAACACCCAGATCTGCTCTGAGTTACAGCACAACAGCATGAAAATTACAGAACCAACTGATATTGCCAACATCATGGCAGATAGGTTCAGTGCTAACTTTACCCCCCCACCCCCTAAAGGGCCCATATCTATACAGGAAGAATGCAGAGTTCCTGTAATCACA
This sequence comes from Protopterus annectens, assembly GCF_019279795.1. Classification (NCBI taxonomy): domain Eukaryota; kingdom Metazoa; phylum Chordata; order Ceratodontiformes; family Protopteridae; genus Protopterus; species Protopterus annectens. Next base: position 757,564,306 of record NC_056746.1, read on the forward strand.
ACTACTCAGGTAAAAGCTGCAGTCCCTAAAGCCAAAAACACAGCATCCATGGGACCGGACAACATCCCAGGCTGCATTTTACATGAACTTCAGAACGAACTGGCTCCCCACTTAAGTACCATGTTCAATAATAACCTCGCATCAGGCTTTGTGCCCACTGAACGGTGCACAGCAACAGTTATCCCACTCCACAAAGGGGGAGTCATCACTGATCCCAGGAACTATCGACCTATTAGCCTGATGAGCCTGGTCTGCAAAGCCATGGAATGTATCATCATGGAACTCATAAACAAAGACATTGGTAACCTCCAAACTCTGGATCCCACCCAGTTCAGGTTTGTGAAAGGCAGATCATGCCTCCTGAACCTGACTGACTTATTTGAGGCAGTCACTAAAGCCGTAGATGAGGGTAAGGTGGTTCACACAGCCTATCTTGACCTCGCCAAGGCTTTCAACACCATCCCCCATTCTGGAATTATAGGTAATCTCACTAAACTAGGTATAAATCCCTATGTCACAAGATGGGTTGCCAACTGGCTCACTGACAAAACCCACACAGTAAAAGTTGCAGACTCCAAATCTGACTTCAAAGCAATGACAAGTGTACCACAGGGTTCCGTCCTGGGACCTCTCCTGTTTGGTATCTACTTCTCTGAAGTACAGGCTAACACAGAAGGCCTCCCGTGAATTAAGTTTGCAGATGACTGCAAACTAGGTGCCATAGTTAAGTCCCCAAATGATGTGGACATCCTACAGATGCCTGGTGTCAGTGCCATGGCCTCAAGCTTAATGCCAAAAAGTGCGGTGTCATCCCCTTTGGTAAAAAAACTGTACCCATGAATTACCACATAGGCAGCAATCTACTTAACACCGAATGTGTGATAAGAGATCTTGGGACCCAGGTGGATAGTAGTCTCTCCTTTGATAGTCACATCACCACCATGGTCAGGAAGTCCTTCTACGTGGCACACCTCATCATAAAAGGGTTCTCATCCAGGAAAAAAGAGGTCATTGTTCCCCTCTACTCGACACTCATTAGACCCATTATAGAGTACAACGTCCCTTTTGGAATGTACCTCACAAGACATCTGCAGCAGCTGGAAAGGCCACAGAAGTACCTCACAAAGAGGATTACTGGCCTCAAACAAATGCCCTACACTGACCGCCTCAAAAAATCTCCAGCTTTACTCCATAGCATATCGCCTACTCCAAGGTCATCTCTGCCTAACATATAAAGCTATGTCAAACCCAGAGCTGTTGGACATGCTACACCTAAAGAAATCCCAATCCCTCCAAGCTACACACTCTAGGGACCTAAGCCTTGTCACCACAATAAACAGGACATGCTGGAGGGATAGATTCCTGTCCCAGAGGCTTCCCATACTCTGGAATAGGCTACCCATCTATGTCAATCAAAGTTCTTCATTAGCATTCTTCAAGAAATATCTTGATGAGTAGATGGGAAATAGGAAATACACCCCGGGGATCACTTCTGTGTCTCTGCTCGACAGTGGCACAGGAAAATAACTTTCTTGGGTGGCGTAAGCCAGTGAACCTTGTTGGCTAGGCTTACTTAGGCCCTTAGGCCGATAGCCTAGTACTTACCTATGAACCTACGAACTTTGAGGGAAGCAATAGCATATCCTGTATCTATCTTAATCAACCACTCCATTCAGGAATCTACCATACCAGAAATACAGAAATCCTTCTATACCACTCCTCTGCACAAAGGTGGCAACTCTGTGACCCCCCCCCCAACTATAGACCAATCGCTATTTTCTCACCGCTCTCTAAGATCCTTGAAAATGTATACATACTCAACTACTGTCCTATCTCATTCACGAATATCTCCTCACCCACTCGCAACTTAGTTTCTGCCCTAAACACAGTACCTCGACTGCCTTACTATCCTTTACTCAAAAGGTTGCAGAAACTAGGGACAACAACCTCCTCATCTCCTGTCTATTCCTTGATATCTATAAAGCCTTTGACACTGTGTTTCATCCCATCCTCTTAACAAACTCTCAGACCTAAGCCTCTCTTCTTCTACTCTTGGCTGGTTCCAATCGTACCTTACTGGCAGAAAACAAACTGTTAGATGGCAGCAGGCTTTTTCACCCTTCCTTGCTGTTCAAACAGGAGTATCCCAAGGCTCCATTCTTGGATCGCTCCTTTTCAACATTTTTACCAACAATCTACATTCATCCTGCAGTCTCTCATCTGTAATACAATACACAGATGACTCTACTCTCTTATCTATCTCCAATACTATCTCTGAACTATACACATTAACACAGAATTCCTTTATCTCTGTTGAAAAATGGCTCAGAAATAATCAACTAATCCTTAACCTGAAGAAAACTCAGCTCCTTCTCTTCCAACCTCAAACACTCTCTCACCTTAAATCCAACTCACCCT
>NC_056746.1:757567223-757607223 GCF_019279795.1 Protopterus annectens
CCCTGTTGGGCCTGGCCAGAGCCATGTGCACGTGGTCTCCTGGGGCGGTCTGATGACAGCACAGACCCAGCATTGCTGGGGCTGCTGCTGACACTATGGGGGCAGCCGCGGCCCTGTTGTCATCTGCGACGACTGCCAGCTGCTGCTGTTGCTGGCATACGCCCACGTCGACGCCTCAACCGTCCACCATCGCCCTGGCTCATGGACATGTAGTTGTGGAACTGGTCTAATATGTCCCCACAACATCTGTCTATGACATTGGTGAAATTACGGATGGCAGCCGCAATGTCACGCATACTGTCAGTCATGGCTGTGCGACATGCTGTCAGCTCCCTCAGACCCTGTCTGGTGTACCGTTCCATACGTGACTGTGCCTGCATGACAGCCCAAAACATAGCTGAGGTTGTAAGACCTCTGTGGCATCGTCTGACAGGGGCAGTACGCCCACGAATGCTCCCACGAGAACCCCTGGACATCTGTCTGTGTGGTACCATCTCAGGGCCATGCCCATGGCTGCTGTGTGGGAACGCATGTGCCACAGATACCACATTACCCTGGTCAATGCCCACTGTATCCTGTCCATCACCTAGAGACATTGGTGACAAAGGGTGTATTGGCAGAATAACTGTGCACATTGAAGGGGTTGACAGCTGTGCACTGTCAATTGGCTGACCAATGACGGACCCTGGCATACTTTCCTGTGCCATTACACAGATGTCATCATTATCAGTACCCATGGCACCTGATTCAGGTTCCCTGCTGCATGACACCAGAGCAGCACCAGAACCTGTGGGAGGGAAACAGGAAACACAGTTTACAATGTCTACACAATATTACCAGTGATGCACACATCCACACATGCACAGGTCCACACATGCACACATGCACACATGCACAGGTGCACACATGCACACATGCACACGTGCACACATGCACACATGCACACAGTTGCACACATGCACACAGTTGCACACATTTGCACACAGTTGCACACTACTCAGTATGCAAGATATCAACACACAGACACAGGCACACCTGCATGCATACACAGAGCTCTACTCAGTGAGCCTAATATTACTATTACTACCAAGACTATTAAAGGTATTGTTAATACACACTCACCAGCATGGATAGGCTGCATTGCTGTTACACCAGAGTGACCTGCAGAAGTGAGGAAACTAATGTCAGTGGGCACAACTGTGCCATTGTTACTGAGTATGATACAGGTCAGTAGTACAACAGTCGCCTTTCACAGGTCAGCTGCTGATATTGAGAATATCACACTTGCACATTAAATACTATGATGACAGCTACAAACCAAGGACACACCTCACACATGCATTAACTACCAGTGTACACAACAGTCAACTATACATATGGCATATTACCTGCACGCCAGTGGTCTTGCTGCGTGGCTCCAGCCTCCATCATAATGCATGTCTGCTGCTGCTGTTGTTGTTGGTGGGCTGGATCCACAACACTTATGAGTAGTCCCTCCAGTCTGGGGAGTGGGGGATGTGTAGCCACCCCACCACCTGTGGCAACCTGTTGCCTGTGGATATCCGATGCACGCTGACGGACATTTCTGATTAAATCACTGCAGTGATGTCGTACCTGCTCATATGTCCTATTATGCGTGCCTATGTCATTTACTCGACGGACCAGGTCTTGCCACAGTGCAGCCCTCTCTTGCTGATTCTGGCCGGTGCAGGAAAAGAGTATTGCATAATCCCGCACCAGGCTCTGATGTATCTCCTCATCCTCAGCTGCTGAGTAAGCTGGATTGCGCTGGTGAGCCATGGTCCTGAAAAACAATACACTAGGAAGTTGAATTTAGCCTTATTATTTGGCAACAGTGGTACTACTATAGAACAGCATTCTATACTCAAGAAAAAAAGCGGTTTTATACCTCCTAACAATCTGATGGTTCAAGGGTACGAAAAGAAAGTTTCCCGGGATTTATATAAATATCATAATAAAGCCATGGGCAAAAAAGTTAAGAAAAACCTCACTGAAGATGAACTACATTTATTAAAGGAGTTGCGGGATAACAGCAGCGTATGTATAATGAAACCAGACAAGGGCGGAGGGGTTGTACTCTTTGATAATTATGTGTACAGTAATGCAATGCATGATATTTTACACAATACTGGGAATTATGAAGCAGTTTCTATCAGTGAAGTACATACAGCCTACAGGAGAATTGACATGTATTTAGAAGATTTCTTTATGGAACAAAGAATTACTGATGAGTTATATAGATGCATGTCTGTTGAATTTCCTTATATGGCCACCATTGTAGGCATTCCAAAAGTACACAAAGACATACTGAACCCCCCTTTCCGCCCTATTATTTCAGGTAGCAGGTCTAAAACTTACCCTTTAGGGGTAGTGATTGATACTTACTTAAAACCAGTGTATTCTGAAATATAGCATCTAGTAAAGGACTCTTGGGAATTTCTAAAAAATTTTCCTATTAACATTGATTGTCATAATTTAATATTTTCATCAATAGATGTGGTGGATCTGTTCTCCTGTATCCCCCATGAGGAAGGGATTACAGCTTTTACTAATAGTATGGTCAAACACACCAAATTGACGTGGGATAAAATACGTTTATTGGCAGAGATGATGAGCATAGTTTTGGATCACAACTACATCTTCTTTGAGGGGGAGATGTTTAGGCAGAAGGTGTAGCTATGGGGCAGCTTGCCCCATATACGCCAATATGGTGCTACTCGATTGGGAGGAGAACTATGTCTTTAACAGTAAATACTATGACAATATTATTTATTATTCACGTTACCTTGATGATATATACATTTTATGGAACGGGGATAATGACACATTTATCAAATTTGTCAAGTATCTCAATGACAGCAGCAAATATTTAAAATTTACTTCTGAATACAATACTTATGGTGTGGCTTATTTGGATACGTTAGTTTCCTTTGATGGGACAAAATTTAAATCAAGAATACATAGGAAGGCCACTTTTACCAATTCCTATTTAGATTACAGTAGAAATCATCAAAAATTGCTCAAACAAAATATATACAAAGGTCAATTGGTTCGTGCACTCAGAATGACATCGGAATATGTGGATATGATAGAAGAGGTTAACTTTATCACTAAGCTGTTTCGAGAAAGAGGGTACGAACAGAAAATGATGTGGAATATTAGGAAATATGTAATTGGAGAGTGGGGAAAAAAATATACCCCTATACTTGGGATTAGTATTGATACTACAATGAATGATGACACTACAATGAAGGTAGACTCTAATGAGCAGAATACAAGTGAAGCAAAGAACATACAGACATACAATAGAGCATGTATTATTGAATATGTAGGTTATCCCCAGGTGGGCTGCTGAGTCTCCTTGGTCCTTAGGGTAGATCCCTGTCTTCTTGTATCTCACTATACAGATTGTGCACCAGGGTTCCCATCCATAATTTAATCTAAGAGGCCCTGTGGACATCTCAACATTCTCCAGTATCCTGAATAGGACGCTACATCCCTAAAAGCAAGGACTGTTCTCACTGATAATTGTTGAAACTCACTATACAGATTGTGCACCAGGGTTCCCATCCATAATTTAATCTAAGAGGCCCTGTGGACATCTCAACATTCTCCAGTATCCTGAATAGGACGCTACATCCCTAAAAGCAAGGACTGTCCTCCCTGATAATTGTTGAAACTCACTATACAGATTGTGCACCAGGGTTCCCATCCATAATTTAATCTAAGAGGCCCTGTGGACATCTCAACATTCTCCAGTATCCTGAATAGGGCTACATCCCTAAAAGCAAGGACTGTCCTCCCTGATAATTGTTGAAACTCACTATACAGATTGTGCACCAGGGTTCCCATCCATAATTTAATCTAAGAGGCCCTGTGGACATCTCAACATTCTCCAGTATCCTGAATAGGACGCTACATCCCTAAAAGCAATGACTGTCCTCCTGATAATTGTTGAAACTCACTATACAGATTGTGCACCAGGGTTCCCATCCATAATTTAATCTAAGAGGCCCTGTGGACATCTCAACATTCTCCAGTATCCTGAATAGGGCTACATCCCTAAAAGCAAGGACTGTCCTCCCTGATAATTGTTGAAACTCACTATACAGATTGTGCACCAGGGTTCCCATCCATAATTTAATCTAAGAGGCCCTGTGGACATCTCAACATTCTCCAGTATCCTGAATAGGACGCTACATCCCTAAAAGCAAGGACTGTCCTCCTGATAATTGTTGAAACTCACTATACAGATTGTGCACCAGGGTTCCCATCCATAATTTAATCTAAGAGGCCCTGTGGACATCTCAACATTCTCCAGTATCCTGAATAGGACGCTACATCCCTAAAAGCAAGGACTGTCCTCCCTGATAATTGTTGAAACTCACTATACAGATTGTGCACCAGGGTTCCCATCCATAATTTAATCTAAGAGGCCCTGTGGACATCTCAACATTCTCCAGTATCCTGAATAGGACGCTACATCCCTAAAAGCAAGGACTGTCCTCGTAGATAATTGTTGAAACTCACTATACAGATTGTGCACCAGGGTTCCCATCCATAATTTAATCTAAGAGGCCCTGTGGACATCTCAACATTCTCCAGTATCCTGAATAGGACGCTACATCCCTAAAAGCAAGGACTGTCCTCCCTGATAATTGTTGAAAGTATGTCCTATTACTAGATTAACTTAATACTACTCACTGGGACATTTGTCTTACCCTACCCAGGTAAACCAGCAGCCCCCCCCCCTATCTTTAGTTTTTGTTTTTGCCTCCTTCCCCTCTTGGTCATATCTCTCTACTGCCTTTACCCCGACCTCCCTCCATCCTGCTATTCATACTTACTTTGCCTCCAGTTTCACTTATCTGTTTTATTTCCCTCTTTTACCTGGCCACTAGGTGGCGCTCTTGTCATCTCATTCTCCTACTCTCACTATCATTAGTAACTCATACTGCTTTTCTTAATTGTTCAACCTGATTTCCATCTTGTTTCTCCTTCTTTCTTTTGTATACCCATCTTTTTCTACACTTTACAGCATTCTACTACTAACTCCACACAAGTCTTCCCTACCTTCCTAACCCACCTTTACTCTTCCACCTATTCTCTACCTCCTGACTGATTGTTTTCTGCTACTCGTTGTCTTGTTTGTAGCACCAACTACTTCCTGCCCGCCCTACCTTCAAACACTTGGCCCCCTTCCCCTCTTATCTCCTTTTTATCACATCTGTCTATCCCACACCTTAACTTATACTTACATTCTTTCCCTATCTACCCATCTCTGATACCTTCCTTAGTGTGTTCTCACTTCCCTGTGCCCTCCCCTTCTTAGCATCTACTACACAGATTCTTCTGTACCTTCTTACCTCCTTCCCCTACCCTGTCCCCTCCCCCTCCTACTCTACTTCCGTTTCCATAGTATAAATTACCCATCCCACAGCCGTTTCCCCCCTATAGGTTATCCCCAGGTGGGCTGCTGAGTCTCCTTGGTCCTTAGGGTAGATCCCTGTCTTCTTGTATGTGAGTACTGTTTTTAAATGCTGTATTGTTATCACGGATGTTGTTGCTAACTGTGGCTTATGGTTTTTTTTTTATTGGAGTTACTTTGCTGTAATTCTCTGTTGAAATATCAGTTTGATAATGCTTTTCCTTACTATGCTGCAATAACTGTTTTACCTGTGCTGCTGTACTATTACTAATTACGCCACTGCAGACCACGTGGAACGCCACTACCACCCTGGGACCGTGTAAGCGGTTTTCCACACTTAACTCTCCTTCCTGCCTGGTCGCTTCTTAAAGTGAGTATCTCCCTGCTTTTAACTGCCATTTAAGCGCTATCTGCGCTATTTCAGGACTACTCCCTTTTGGCCCTTAATTATTTCATAGCTCCTTAATTGGTACTTGCTGACACCTGAACCATTCCCCTACCTTTCTGTTACACTAAGCATCCTGCTCAACCGGCGGCTTTCTCCGCTCGGGGGTTGCTTCTACTTTTACCTTTGTACTACACTTTGTCATTTCAGTGTGTAGTGATAGTGTACTTTCACTAATTACGCCACTGCATACCACGTGGAACGCCATTACCACCCTGGGACCGTGTAAGCGGTTTTCCATACTTAACTCTCCTTCCTGCCTGGTCGCTTCTTTAAGTGATTATCTCCCTGCTATTAACTGCCATTTAAGCGCTATCTGCGCTATTTCAGGACTACTCCCTCTGGCCTTTAATTTTTTCATAGATCCTTAATTGGTGCTTGCTGACGCCTGAGCCATTCCCCTACCTTTCTGTTTCACTAGGCATCCTGCCCATACGGCGGCTTTCTCCGCTCGGGTGTTTGCTTCTGTTTAAACCTTTGTACTGCACTTTGTGATTTCAGCTCTCATAGCTCACCTATGCGTACTTAGAGATTGACTTCTATCCCTAAGGCCTGTATGATTCCCTGCCTCATTGCTTTGTTAGGTGTCCAGACCAAACGGCGGCTTACTCCGCAAAGGTAGTTGCAGCTATTTGGAACCTTTGCTGGTGCATCCTGTTATTGACGGTCCTATGGGGAGCCTATGTGTATGACTTCTCTGCCAGACGCACTGTTCCATTCTGTTGCTGCTCTGATCTATCCCGTGCAGTTTTTACGCAGTATCTGAGTCATTCTTATCTGGCCAAACACTGTAGTGCCCCATTGCCGCTAGTAATAAGCGGAACCTCAAGGGATAACTTAAACTGCTATCTGCAGCTTTTTTTCTCTAGCCTTTTACCCTTTTACTTGCCCTTGGCCCCTCCACCTCCAGGAGGAAACCCTACTCTCCTTGCTGCTTCAGTCCGATAGTACGGCCCCCCCCCCCCCCCAGGCTAGACTCCACGTGCTCTCCCACTTGAACTCTAGTGCTGTAATTACTCCTGTTTCAATGTATATAGGTGTTCATTAATCATGTACGATACATTTTTGGTCATAACCTAATGTATAGCTCCTCTGCTGGTTTCTGTTTATCACATTATATTACTGTTTTATAGCTTTGAACTTTTCTGCTAGTGTATACTTGTCATGGCGTCTTAGTCTCTAGTCACTAAGTGAACTTGCTAAGATAAGGACCTGCTCTCTTACTACTGTATGCTAACATATACTGCCTTGTAAGCGACACTGCTGTTTATTTAAATGGTGTACTGCTAAATGTAATGTGTTTTGAGGAATTATTGTACTGGCATTTTAGTCCACTTAATCTGTAGTATCTAAGTGTGCACGCTAGAAATAAGGACTGCTCTCTGATATTTTTGCAACCTAGTGAATGTTTGAATGCTCTGATTATTAGACCTCTCTGCTGATGTTTCACTAGGGATTTTGCTAAATGTTATATACCTTAATATCACTAAATAACCATTTCTCTCCCCTGTGCTTGTTTCTCTCTCTTCTCTTTACCTATAGCTCACTATACAGATTGTGCACCAGGGTTCCCATCCATAATTTAATCTAAGAGGCCCTGTGGACATCTCAACATTCTCCAGTATCCTGAATAGGACGCTACATCCCTAAAAGCAAGGACTGTCCTCCCTGATAATTGTTGAAAGTATGTCCTATTACTAGATTAACTTAATACTACTCACTGGGACATTTGTCTTACCCTACCCAGGTAAACCAGCAGCCCCCCCCCCCTATCTTTAGTTTTTGTTTTTGCCTCCTTCCCCTCCTGGTCATATCTCTCTACTGCCTTTACCCCGACCTCCCTCCATCCTGCTATTCATACTTACTTTGCCTCCAGTTTCACTTATCTGTTTTTATTTCCCTCTTTTACCTGGCCACTAGGTGGCGCTCTTGTCATCTCATTCTCCTACTCTCACTATCATTAGTAACTCATACTGCTTTTCTTAATTGTTCAACCTGATTTCCATCTTGTTTCTCCTTCTTTCTTTTGTATACCCATCTTTTTCTACACTTTACAGCATTCTACTACTAACTCCACACAAGTCTTCCCTACCTTCCTAACCCACCTTTACTCTTCCACCTATTCTCTACCTCCTGACTGATTGTTTTCTGCTACTCGTTGTCTTGTTCTTCCCCGCTCCGTTAAGCGCTCACTCCGCTCCCCTCCCTACCCCCAATTCCCACCCACCCCCAGGGGTCCTACATTTATACTTCCCTAGACACACCCCCTAATTACTCACCGACCTATAACATTTTCTCCATATTATCCACCATCTTATACCTCACTTCCTACACCACACCCTCTCCTAATACCTCTCCTCCTATTTCCCTACTACCCTATTAACTCCAACCTCCTACTCTATATAACTATGCCCTCTACCCTAAAGTTTCTCTCACCTCTCCTTCTCCTAAACATTCTACTCTTCTTCTTCACCCTTACCTCCTATGAATATCTCATACTACTTCAAACTCCATCTTCAAACAAAGATACTACTACTACACTTCCCCTACCCAAACTAGCACACATTAACATACTAACAACCTGCCCCTATCTCCCCGCTCTCTTCCATAAAACTCACCGCTACCAACTGACTACCTCTAAGAGATTCATTCCAATATCACTCAAACATACAAAACCTCTTCAACCACCACAAACTCCTTTACTTATATATGGAGATATCCACCCCAACCCTGGCCCCAACACCCCCCAAAACCCAAACCCTCTAATACAAACTACCAACTACACTAACCCACACTCTTCCTCAGACTCCCTCTCAATTGCTCATCTTAATATCCGTAGCATTAACAACAAAATCACTCAACTCCATGCCTTAATTGATTTCTATGCCTTTGATATCCTATGCCTCACAGAAACCTGGCTTAAACCTACTACAAAAGACAATGAATTCACCCCCCCAGGATACAGTACCTTAAGACTAGACCGCACTAACAAAAAAGGCGGAGGGGTGGCCCTCCTGTTTAAATCCCAACTTCAGCTAACTTTAATTAACTCCTTCCCCCCCACACCAGGAAATGCTGAAATGCTATGCACCAAACTCCAAATCAACACAACCAAATCTATAAACATAATATGTTCCTACATCCCCCCAGGCAAGAACATCCACACCCTAGAAAATATCCTTTGCTGGATCTCTAGCACCTTCCCCCAGGAAACCATTATCCTAGGTGACTTTAATGTCGACTGGAACTCCTGCATATCCCCCAAACCCACCATACACCTTAACCTCTTTAACTTTCACCAAACCATTAACTCTCCTACTAGAATAAACAAATCCACCCACAAACAAACAATCCTAGACTGGATACTAACCAACAACAATCCCTCTCCTATAATACAGGCATACTCCCAGACAATATTAGTGACCACCTCCTTACCTTTATCACTAAAAAATGCAACATCCCTAAACAACCTACTTATCGGACCAAATATAATAGAACAGCATTCAATCTGTCATCCTTTCAAACTGAACTCAAACAATATAACTGGTCTACACTAAAATACCTCCCAATAGATGATGCAGTTATGCATTTCAACAATACCTTCTTACAAATTCTAAACCAACATGCACCATCCCGACTAGTTAAAATCAGATCCAAAGCAGCTCCTTGGCTCTCCGCTACTACTAAACAAACTATGAGAATGAGAAATAAATCATGGTCAATATGGAGATCCACTAAAAACCCCACTGACCATCAGACCTTCAAGCATCTAAGAAACAAAACAAAGAAACTTGTCATCCTAGATAAAAAACTATAACTTCCAATACCAACAAAACCACAACCAAAACCCAAAAAAATTCTGGTCAGGAATCAATAAACTTCTCCATCCAGGCAATACCAAAACACCTACCCCAGCTAGCTTAGCACAAGAACAACCTAACATCATAGCCAACACCTTTAACAATTTCTTCTCTCAAACTGTTAACTCACTTGCAAGCTCTATGACTCCACCCTCCAAACTACTCCCATCCCCAACAATACCTATACACTAAAACTGGAAACCGTCTCAACTACCTATATACAGAAACTACTATCTAAACTAAAACCCTGTACACCTTCAGCTGACAAACTTCCTGCTGAATTCCTTCAATTAGCTGCAAAAGAAATAGCATACCCAGTATCCATCTTAATAAACAGAACCATAACAGAATCCAAAATTCCATCCTGCTGGAAAATCTCCCACATCATTCCACTCCACAAAGGTGGAAACTCTAATGAACTATCCAATTTTAGACCTATCGCCCTCCTATCGCCTTTATCGAAAATAATGGAACGCTGTATTCACCACCAACTCCTAAACTATCTCTTAAATAACAACTTGCTTGTAGACTCTCAACATGGCTTCAGACCCTACCACAGCACTACTACTGCCCTTCTTTCCTTCTCTGATACCATAAATAAAAATCGTAATAATAACCTATTCTCTTCCGCACTGTTTCTAGACCTCTCAAAGGCATTTGACATGGTTAACCATCAACTTCTCCTTGATACCTTAAAATCTCTCTCTCTAGACTCTCTAGCCTTACAGTGGTTCAATTCCTATTTAACTAATAGGAAACAAGCTGTACTGTGGGACAGCCATCTATCCACTCTACTCCCTGTCACTCTTGGTGTCCCACAAGGATCCATCCTAGGCCCCCTACTTTTCTCCACTTTCATCAACAATCTGCCCAACTCCCTACCTACATCCACATGCATCCAATATGCTGATGATTCTACTCTCATCTGCTCAGCCCCTACCCCAGAAGAACTCCACTCCACCACCCAAGCAGTCTTCACTGCAGCAGAAAATTTTTTTCAACATATCTGCCTCCTCCTGAATCCCAAAAAAACCAAACTATTACTTTTTACCCCTACCTCTAAATCCACCCCTATCTCTTTCTCTATAACATCCTGTAATGGCACTATCATCCAACCCGACAACTGCACCAAACTCCTAGGCGTCACCATAGATAACCAGCTTAACTTCGACCATCATATTGATTTAACTATCAAAACTGTTAACAAAAAGATTGGTGCCCTTTACAGACTAAAGCCCTATCTCACTGCTTCGTCCCGAGTAGCCCTAGCCCAAACTCACCTTATCTCTACACTAACCTATGCCTCCCCCTCCTTTGTCAACTTATCAAAGAGTAATCTTCAGAAACTAAATACTGCCTACCACAGTATAGCCAGATTTGCCACTGGCTCACCCTTCCAAACTCACCACTGTCTAAATTTAAAGAAACTCAACTGGCTTGAACTCCCTAACCTTATACTTCTACAACAACTAGTCATCACCTTCAAAATTCTTCATTACCCTTCCAACATCCCTATACTAAATAATGTCATTACACCTTATAAAAACCTCAAGACACTCAGATCAGCCAACAAACTATTAGTGACTACCTTGAAATCTCATAATAAATCAGGTGATTCCCTATTTGCAAACACTATCGGTTCTTACTGGAATAAACTTCCCTCTGAACTGACCTCCCTAACATCATGCCACCTTTTCAAAAAACAGATAAAACCACCTACAAATCCACTGGCTCTGCCCTGCTCTAACCCTGACTGAGCATACTACTGTTTATTACTCTGAACAGTCTGCATATTTCTTTCTTTACTCTCCCATTCTTACCTAAACTATCATTCTTAACCCCCTTCTGGTCCCTCACCCTTTTACCTTGTCTCACTGCCTATATACCTCACTCTCCTGTTTAACTTTACTTCCTTAAAGTTAACTTGATTAAATACCACTACCCTATCTAAACTTACTCTACCCTCACTTTCCTTTTGCCACTTATCCCTTACTGCCTTAAGTTTACTACCAACTTTTCTCCTTACCTTCTAACGTGCTTTTTTTCACCTTGCCTAACTACTAGCTTTCTTTTCACTCTGTGTAATACCATCACTCTTCTCTACCTCGGAACATTGATTAATTTTTATATACCTCCACTTCAATTATCCTCTATTCAACTGTATTTTCCTGTGCCTGAATTTTTATCCTCAACCACATAACATGAACTGATATCTTAATCTTACTGTAACATACTTAAGTTAGTTAAGTCAATCTGTATTCTGTTTGGACTTTTTGATTTGTTTTTTGTTTTGTTCTCTGTTAAAAAGTTTGATCTACTTAGTTAAGTAGTCTTCATGTATGCCGTAGTCTATTAGTGGAGCTTTTCTCCTCGGGCCTCTGCTGAAAATGGACATGTATCCAGCCAGACTAGCCCGGTTAACAAATGTAAAATAAAATAATAAATAAAAATATGGGCCACATTCACAGGCTGTGAAATTAATAATGGATAGGAATTGGCATCTATTTTTTAGTGAGCCTGATATAGTAAGCATTCTGGGGAACAAACCCAGATTTGTATATAAAATGGGTAGAAATTTAAAAAGCTTGTTTGAAAGTGGTAATAAGATCCAACAAGGGAACAATGTACACACTAAGAAGTGTGGGGCATGCAAACAATGCAGTGACATTTTGGAAGACATAAGTATTACTTTGAATAATGTTAACAAAACTATAGTCAGATTTAAGAACGGAAATTGTAGTACTAGTATGTTAATATATATGGCAAAATGTATGTGCTGCCCTGCATATTATATTGGGAGAACTCAAAGACAGTTTAAGGAAAGAATTTACGCTCATGGATATAGTATTAAAACAAATGACACAAAGAACGCTTTATATAGGCATATTAACAAAAGTGGTAAGGAACATTATTTTAAGTTTGCCATCCTAGAAACTATTAAAGTGGATCCAAGGGGTGGCAATATTAAGAACTTGTTAGCTTATAGAGAATACTGGTGGCAATTGTACACCGATGCCATGACCCCACCAGGTATCAATGATTACCTATCTGTTAAACCTGTGTTAATGTTGAACAATTGAATATTTTAACATGTTATATATTTTATGTATTGTATAAAGTATTTTTAATATATGCATCAATGCATACATATATATTTATATTTATTTTTTTAGATATTATGCATTTACAACTTTAAGGCAAGTATTTTGGCACCATTTTATATTTAAATAGTCACATTTGAATGTGTTGTTTGTTCTGATGAAGCTCGTGTAAAACGAGTGAAAGCGCTTAACTCTCTGTTGTGTTATTCACAATAAAACTTTTTACTGGATTAATTCGATCTATGCAGCTGACTTCCTGTGCTACTATTCAGGCGAGTGGTGTATCAGTGTTTTGCTTATCTTGTGTTGGACGTTCGCATTGTTTTTGCAAAACGCTAGTTTCAGTTGTTGCAGATGGATACCACTTGCAGTCCCATCAGCGTTACCTCGCCCAATTATGGTAGTGAGATAGCGGACCTTCGGGCCGATTTGCGTGCACTACGTGGGGAGGTAACTAAGCTTCTTATGATGTTCAGCAAGGAAGACATTAGCGCAAAGCCAGAGGATCGTGTTTTAGGAGCAGACAGTCACTGCTTGTCGGATTGTAACATCGGAAACAACGTTACGGGTAACGGAATTGGCGCCAACCATTTGGAAGTGGAAATTCAAGATGTTACTCCTACCACTTCATCCCCAGACATTCCGAATGGTCAGGGAAACAATTGCAAAAATGGACCCAGCATCAATCTACCTTGCTCTGTTGGGAGAGTGGATCATGAAAAAATGGAAGCGAGAGACTTTACTTTTGACTTTTCCTTCTCCAATTTAACAGAGGAAGCTAGAAGGACTGGCACCAAGCCTAAAACTACACAGGCCGTTCGTACTTACGGCCAAGCAGTGATGAGAGACATTATACCTTCAGGTACTGTCAAAAACAAACGCAATGATACTATTTCAGCTATTAAAGACAAAAAACAGTTTAATCTCAAAGAATTTTTTACTAAAGATTGCAACTTTGACTGTAACATTGGCCGACAGCTAGATAACAATTCTATGCCTATAAAAGGCACCTTAAAAGATACTATACACATGTTTGGAAAAAAGTTAAATGTTATAAATGCTGTGAAGTTAGACAATGCTTATTTGTCTCATTGCATTTCTTTAAAGATTGTTCCTATGGGTTTGCGTTTTTATAAAGCACCTATGGGTATTGATGTTACAGCTGAAACTAAAAAGGAATTTAATGAGTTATTTGATTCGTTTGGCTTTGATTATATGAGACTTTTAATCAAACACAATGATGCTAAATTATGTAAAACGATGGCTGAAGATGAAAGGTTGAATAGTATTATTACACAGGATTTGGCTTTTTCTCAGTGGGAAAATTTATATTTTAAACAGTTTGAGTCAGCAGAGTATAAAGTTAACAAAGCATTTGATAGGAAAAGTAAAAAACTTAACAGGGATATTGAACAATATTCAAGACAGGATATGTACAGATGGGGAAATAGCAATAATGGATATAAGTATGATAATATGTTTACAGAATGTAGTGAGGAACAGCGGGATAAGTATTATGGGGATTACGACAATAATGATTTTTTTCCCAAACCCAAGAGAAGGAATGTACCCAGATGGAAACAAGGGGGTGGATGGAAAAGGAAATATTGAATGTTGACACTAATACAGTGATTGTGAATGTGACTGATGTTAACACACATGACACTAGTTTAGTGAATGAGAATGTTACTGATGTTATTACACAAGATGGGATTATATATGAATATGACAATTTCAAAATATTCAATTATTGTAATGTGCAACTTAATCCCACATATTTTAGACTTCTGTCAAAAGGTATGAAATTCATTCCCACCACTAGTTTTAATATAGTCGACAGTGTGAGTGAGTTAAAACAATACACTAGGAAGTTGAATTTAGCCTTATTATTTGGCAACAGTGGTACTACCATAGAACAGCATTCTATACTCAAGAAAAAAAGCGCTTTTATACCTCCTAACAATCTGATGGTTCAAGGGTACGAAAAGAAAGTTTCCCGGGATTTATATAAATATCATAATAAAGCCATGGGCAAAAAAGTTAAGAAAAACCTCACTGAAGATGAACTACATATACTAAAGGAGTTGCGGAATAACAGCAGTGTACGTATAATGAAACCAGACAAGGGCGGAGGGGTTGTACTCTTTGATAATTATGTGTACAGTAATGCAATGCATGATATTTTACACAATACTGGGAATTATGAAGCAGTTTCTATCAATGAAGTACATACAGCCTACAGGAGAATTGACATGTATTTAGAAGATTTCTTTATGGAACAAAGAATTACTGATGAGTTATATAGATACATGTCTGTTGAATTTCCTTATATGGCCACCATTGTAGGCATTCCAAAAGGACACAAAGACATACTGAACCCCCCTTTCCGCCCTATTATTTCAGGTAGCAGGTCTAAAACTTACCCTTTAGGGGTAGTGATTGATACTTACTTAAAACCAGTGTATTCTGAAATAAAGCATCTAGTAAAGGACTCTTGGGAATTTCTAAAAAATTTTCCTATTAACATTGATTGTCATAATTTAATATTTTCATCAATAGATGTGGTGGATCTGTTCTCCTGTATCCCCCATGAGGAAGGGATTACAGCTTTTACTAATAGTATGGTCAACCACACCAAATTGACGTGGGATAAAATACGTTTATTGGCAGAGATGATGAGCATAGTTTTGGATCACAACTACATCTTCTTTGAGGGGGAGATGTTTAGGCAGACGAAAGGTGTAGCTATGGGGGCAGCTTGTGCCCCCATATACGCCAATATGGTGCTACTCGATTGGGAGGAGAACTATGTCTTTAACAGTAAATACTATGACAATATTATTTATTATTCGCGTTACCTTGATGATATATACATTTTATGGAACGGGGATAATGACACATTTATCAAATTTGTCAAGTATCTCAATGACAGCAGCAAATATTTAAAATTTACTTCTGAATACAATACTTATGGTGTGGCTTATTTGGATACGTTAGTTTCCTTTGATGGGACAAAATTTAAATCAAGAATACATAGGAAGGCCACTTTTACCAATTCCTATTTAGATTACAGTAGTAATCATCCAAAATTGCTCAAACAAAATATATACAAAGGTCAATTGGTTCGTGCACTCAGAATGACATCGGAATATGTGGATATGATAGAAGAGGTTAACTTTATCACTAAGCTGTTTCGAGAAAGAGGGTACGAAGAGAAAATGATGTGGAATATTAGGAAATATGTAATTGGAGAGTGGGGAAAAAATATACCCCTATACTTGGGATTAGTATTGATACTACAATGAATGATGACACTACAATGAAGGTAGACTCTAATGAGCAGAATAGAAGTGAAGCAAAGAACATACAGACATACAATAGAGCATGTATTATTGAATATGGGCCTCATTCACAGGCTGTGAAATTAATAATGGATAGGAATTGGCATCTATTTTTAGTGAGACTGATATAGTAAGCATTCTGGGGAACAAACCCAGATTTGTATATAAAATGGGTAGAAATTTAAAAAGCTTGTTTGAAAGTGGTAATAAGATCCAACAAGGGAACAATGTACACACTAAGAAGTGCGGGGCATGCAAACAATGCAGTGACATTTTGGAAGACATAAGTATTACTTTGAATAATGTTAACAAAACTATAGTCAGATTTAAGAACGGAAATTGTAGTACTAGTATGTTAATATATATGGCAAAATGTATGTGCTGCCCTGCATATTATATTGGGAGAACTCAAAGACAGTTTAAGAAAAGAATTTACGCTCATGGATATAGTATTAAAACAAATGACACAAAGAACGCTTTATATAGGCATATTAACAAAAGTGGTAAGGAACATTATTTTAAGTTTGCCATCCTAGAAACTATTAAAGTGGATCCAAGGGGTGGCAATATTAAGAACTTGTTAGCTTATAGAGAATACTGGTGGCAATTGTACACCGATGCCATGACCCCACCAGGTATCAATGATTACCTAATCTGTTAAACCTGTGTTAATGTTGAACAATTGAATATTTTAACATGTTATATATTTTATGTATTGTATAAAGTATTTTTAATATATGCATCAATGCATACATATATATTTATATTTATTTTTTTAGATATTATGCATTTACAACTTTAAGGCAAGTATTTTGGCGCCATTTTATATTTAAATAGTCACATTTGAATGTGTTGTTTGTTCTGATGAAGCTCGTGTAAAACGAGTGAAAGCGCTTAACTCTCTGTTGTGTTATTCACAATAAAACTTTTTACTGGATTAATTCGATCTATGCAGCTAACTTCCTGTGCTACTATTCAGGCGAGTGGTGTATCAGTGTTTTGCTTATCTTCTGTTGGACGTTC
Source organism: Protopterus annectens (assembly GCF_019279795.1). NCBI lineage: Eukaryota > Metazoa > Chordata > Ceratodontiformes > Protopteridae > Protopterus > Protopterus annectens. The sequence continues at coordinate 757,584,443 of NC_056746.1, forward strand.
GCATTGTTTTTGCAAAACGCTAGTTTCAGTTGGTCCTGAAAAAGGAAATAACATGATATCAGCTAAATATGTCAGCAGAATTTGGCACACATACTACACATGCTACTCAACTGTTGTGATACAACATATCTCACATATATAGCATCTGTCTGTCTATTGGTGGATACACATATAAATAGCCAGGTATCAGTGCTCAGCCAACAACTGTGCAACAGTACCTGGCACACTCCATATGACATACCACCAAACCCCAGCAGTCAGAACACTGATTCAGGTCCAAAGCACCTCCTCACTCTGGGGGTTTGTATCGAGGTACTGTATGGGGTACATCATCAACTACTGTGAGCTGACCACAAACTAATCTCCCTGGATATACATATCCCACCTCCACCACCAGCACAAACGACTATAGTGAATAACATTTCAAATGCAAACTTTACACTTTGTAACAGTGACATGGTATCCTTTCAGCCCACTGGGCCAGTGGAAGACACAACCCACAATGCTGACCCCTTCACAAATTATTTCTACGGACATCTCCGAGAATCCATGGATCATGCAATCCCATATAAGACCAAGACACTCTCCACAAAGGGATAGCATCCTGTCTGGTGGACCCCAGCCATAGACAGATTGTATAACAAAAGATGGAAGCTACTGCAAGACAGAGCATAATTCCATAAAGGCAAGGCATGTCTGATCAGCACTAGTAAGGAGCTATTTTCTCACATACAAACATCCATGGGCAACTTTGAGAGGGAAATCAACAGGGACACTACAGATAACCACAAGGCTTTCTTCAGTTATGTTAGCAACCTGGTCAGAAACCCTCCACTATGCTCATAGTTAGTACACAACAACAAATAATTCCCTGAACCCACAGATATTGGCAACATTGTGGCAGACAGGTTCAGTGCAGGTTTCCCCCCTCCCTCTCCCCCAAAATAAGACATAGTTATCCCAGCTGACTGTAACCTCCCTGTCATCACAGATGTCCAGGTGAGAGCCACCTTCAGGAAAGCAGGATACACAACATGAATGGGACCTGATGGTATCCCTGGTTGCATGCTACATGAACTCCAAGAGGAGCTAAACACACATATAGAAGTGTTATGTAACACTAGCCTGACTACAGGATATGTACCTGTACACTGGCGCACAGCAGCAGTGGTTCCACTACATGAAGGAGGCACCTCTACATACCAATACAATACAACACAATACAATACAATACAATATGCTATTGCCCCTGGGACTACAGCAGCATACTGTTCTGCTACCCTGACCATTGTGACACATGTGATGTTATGGTTCCTGCTGCTGTCAAACAGTTACACAGGGTGACTCATATGGCATATTACCTATATGACTAACATTCAGCAGGGGTATGTGTGACATGTACTCATGGGGAGTCTTGCTTCTTAACGCTGTGTGGTTTATTGCAGGGTATGTCTTATCTGTGGGTAGGAACCTGTACCTCCACCATGTGCTCTCTATTGCAGTGTCACGGATGACACACAGCAGTCATTTAGGTTGTGGATGGTGTGAGGTGTTACTATGGTTGTTGGACATCTGTCATGGGTGTGACTTAAGTATGTAAATCCAGGAGTTGTAACCTCTATGTGGGTAGTATGTGTGTACTCTGTGGTGTTGTCAGTCACTGTGTATTGGTAATGTGTTTGAGTGCATTGACACAGTGTTGTACATGTCACTGTGCCCTTCTCCATATCTGTAGCTGTCATGTGAGGTACATACCGTGGCAGCCATTATGTGGTGTGGAGGGGTACACTGACCTACATGTCCATAGCTGACACACCATGTCTGCTGACACATACCATGTGCAGGTATTCCAGGAATAGTGTGCCACTGTGAATATCATTGGGGGGACTATTGTACACATTTATGACCCTGTTCACCCCTGACACATGCAGTGGTGGGCAGCCAATCCCATATCTGGTGGTTACTGGTGTAGGCGATTTGAAATGGGGTATGGTACTCCAGTTTTGACACTGGTGTTCACTCCATGCCTTTGTCACCAGGCACCTGTTGCAATACATCTGTACACATGTGCCTCACTCAGAATATATATACATCTCTCTCTCTCTCTCTCTCTCTATATATATATATATATATATATATATATATATATATATATATATGTATATAGATATATCTATATGTATGTATATATATATATATATATATATATATATATATATATATATATATATATATATGTCTGTATACATATACACATATATATATTGATGTACATATATTGCTAAAAATATGGAGGGGGGTGTGACAGAGAGGGAGTGAGAGTGACAGAGGGGGTGGGACAGGGGAGTGTGAGATCATCATATACAGTCATACCTGTAGATAGTCAGATCTGTCTGTCTATGTATATGTATCTACATATATCTATATCTGTATGTGTGTATTACATATATATGTTTGTACATATTCTATCTATCTACATCTGTCTATGTATTCCTACATCTCTCTCTATGTATGTATACATATATGCATATTATATATATATATATATATATATATATATATATATATATATATATATATATATATATATATATATACATACATATATTGGCATACATACATATCCATATGATAGATAGGTATATCAACATGTTTGTTTACAAAACTGTATACACACACTAACATACTGCTAAACATACATAACTGTGAAACCTACTTTGTACATTGCACTACAACCTACATTGATATGTGCATATAGATGCTCTCACATACATATGTATGTACAGCCTTCACTGATAGTTGCTGTATGTCCCCTGCCCTTTGCACATCTTCATATACATATGGATACAGACCAATGACACATATGGAGGGTTCACAGTATGTAGACTTTTATAGTATTACTTTACATTACCTGTGTTTGTCACAGCTGCTTGTGTTGTCGTCTGGTTTTGTGTCCTGCTGCTCCACTTGCCAGTTGTCAGCTTTCAAGTGGTTGTTGCTGACCGGTTTTGTTTGTATATGTTTAATTTTTTTTTCTCTGTCTCTCTCTCTCTCTCTCTCTGTCTCTCCCTACCTCCACAGGGTGCAATGAAAGTATTGCATGTGTGGACTGGGAGTACAGCATGCTTTTGTAGGTATCTGCAAATGTCCATGTGATGGCCTCTGCACCAATTGTTAGCCAGCATTTGCTAATTGCATGCAGCCAGTTGTGTACTGATTGCAGTTCTCACTGTGTTTTCAGTACAGTGCTATAAAGAGGTATGTGAGATAGGTGTAGCCCTTTCATATTTTAAGGGCAGGGACCATGCTGGTATGCTGTGGACACTGTTCTGTGAGTGTAAAGGTTAGTATCTCTCTCATATTTCTGGCTGTGTTGTAGATTAACATTTCTCCATTCATTTCTCCAGTTTCCTGTACTAAGTGTGTATGCACACTGACACCTAAGACTACTACTACTGTTAACGTGGGGGTGTGTGCTTTCCTGTGGGACATGTGGTGTAACTGGTGTATATCAGTGGCTCTTGCACTTTGTTGCTATGGCTTCAATATTTGCCCTTTACATTCACTACTTGTATGCCTGCTAGGTGTCTTGACTGTAGTGTGTTGCTGTGGCTTTCCTATTATCCATGTACATTCACACCTTGGAATGCTTGCTATATCTGCTAGGGTGTTACTGCATGCAGTGTGGTCTGGCCATGGTGTGGGCCTTGACATCTATTAGGGTATTTGAGTATGCTGCTAAGCAGGCCCCAGAGACTCTCAGGTGCATCTTTTATCTGCCTCATGGAATGGTACATATCAGTGGGGTACACCCATTAAATTGTCTGGTATTCTGCAGTTGTGACTGTGGGATAGCATGAGCATATGTATTACTACACTATTTCTGCCGTGCAAGTGGTGCATACTTTCAGGACTTCATAGTTACCATTGCATGTGTTGTAACACCTTTCTGCCTACTGTTTGTACATTTCACATGGAGTCTGTGGGGCATCCCTGTAACTCAGTCACTGTTGCTATGTCTAGGCTCTTAACTATTCAAATATGGCAGTGTCAGACCTCTCAAGTGTACAGATATTTGCAGGTTGTCCACATTTCTGCCTCATATTTTGGTCGATATCTCATGAACAGCTCTTTCTGGCAAATCACTCTGGGCTGAAGTCAGACTATAGTGACAAACATTTAAGTTTCAGATTTCATACCCTTCCAAACATCCAACAAAATGCAGAACCTGTTACTCTCTGAACTGTCTAAGTTTGTTGTAACATTATTTGGAATGTGTCCCTGTTTTTGGCCCTTTGCTCCACATATTTTATTACTTGGTCCGGATGTGTTCCTGTAAGAGGTTGTGGGGTATGGGCAGTGATTATCCTGCTTTGAGTATGTGTGTGGCTTGCAAGGTGCTACAGTGACATTATTACCTACTAGCTACCAACTAGCATGGCTGTTTCTGTTCGCACACTACTATTATAGAAATCCACTAGATTTGACAGTAAATATACATGACATTCTTTGTGTACAACACATCCTATATTCCCTTTACATTCATTCCTAATATTACATGATATATTTATTGTAGCACAATGTTCTTATATAACAGTCATGGCTTAGTGGTAAGTCAAGCAGACTACTGTTTCCAGGGTCCTGGGTTCGAGACTGACAGTGGGATTTTATTTTGCTTTTGAACAGACTACAGGACATGTTATTCAGAGTGACTAAGGCACTTTTAAGCAGTTGTAACCGGGTTAGCGCTGGTTTGCGCGGAGCTCCCACATGCGCACTGGCGTTCAGCTCCGCGCACACCTGCTTACAACCGCTTAAAAGTGCTTACTCTTGCGCACACCCGCGCTATTTTCTTTGAAAGAAATGAAAATGGGGAGACAGGAAAGTGGTGAAAAAGGGGTCACAAAGAGGGTAACACAGTAGGGAAACAAGCTTGGGTTTTGCAGGAGGGATGTAGGTAAGGCCCATAGCTGCCCACTTCTTCATCAGCAACAGCTGTGTATATGTTTGTAATTTGGTGTGACATTTGAAACCTTCCACCCCTGAGAGAGGTGTAAGGACAACAATAATACTTGTTGTACAGCCAATTGTAATTGACAGTTTCCATGTCCAGCAGACATGTGTACGAAATGGGCAGCTATGTATGGGGAGTAATTTTTTTGTGGGTACAGAGTGCCCTTTTTTTTTTTTTTTCTTCAGGTGAGAGTGGTATGTCAGGTAAAGGAAGTCGGTATAGCTGGGGAGGTAGGTTGGGTAGGTCAACAGACAAGACAAACAAGACGCATATAGGGGTGGTGTATGACACGTGTGGGGGGATTACACAATTGACGGGGATGGATGTTTGGATATCTAGAGCCCATGAGCCCACAGATGGCAACAGTGGAACTGATATCCCCACCCATGGGCAGTTGCCACTGTGCCTTAACTGCCCAGGACGGGGCTGTGCTGGGGGCTGTGTAGGCCGGGCAGCAGGCATGCCCGTTAGTTGTGACACCTGTGCCTCAAGCTGGCGTAGGGGCCCAAGAACAGCTTCCTGGATCTCCCTACGCACCACAGTCCGGACGCTACGGAGGGTGAGTGGTGGTTCTCCTCCGGCCACACTTGCAGGGGGGGATGAGCCCCATCCTGCAGCGCTTCCACCTGCAGGTGGCACAGGGCCACCGGAGGAGGGTCCGGACTGGGCACTACTGCCAGGTGCACTCGCCAGCTGAGGTGGGAGAGGTGGGTCCGCTGGAACCCGCCTTCCCTGTCGTCCTATATTTTGCATTATGTCATGACAGTTTGGGTTAGTAACATACAATACCATTCACAATTAGTTGTAACAGCATGCATTAGTATTCCCATTAACCAAACACCCAGATATTCAAACCATTGAACAGCAAGCATAACACATGCAGAATTTGAACAGCAATACACAGTCCAACAACATGCAGGGTTGATTGATGGCAACAGGCCATCAGGTTTGGATGTATGAACAGGGCAGATGCATCAACGTACATGCAAATATGTATGACCCAACAGGACAAATGTCCAGGGGTGTTAATTGTGATTGCACATACCAATTTCACATGGAATGGATTATATGTGGTTATAGGGTAGGGTGAAGAAAATTTAATTAACACCTTCAAATACCAATACATATGCTGTACATTTCTAATAGCTGCAGATATATACACACTACAGTTCTACCTACAGTTTCCTATGTGATAACTACTTCAAGTTGGTGATAGGAATGTTACTGCTACATCAATATACATTTTCATTTTTATTCATACACGTTCATATCTGGCTCTGTTCAGCTACATCATCCTGCTACATTTGCTTTATATAGCTATAGACAACTGTGGATGTTTGGTATTTCAGACAACCATACTATCTGCATATTACAGACTGAGAGCAACATATCCAGATTTTGGGATACACATTCCAGCTGCAGGAACATTTTGAACACATTTCACAGTTTGGTTCTGCTTGTCACATTCATTTCATTCTCTACTGACTGCAGTATACTTTATTCAGGAGTTATTACTACTTTATTGGTGGATTCATAACTCTTTCTCACACTCTCTCACTTGTTTTATTTTTACAATTCAGGATGGTACTTACTTCTAGGCTTTATTGACATGTTTTACATGTAGTTATTACAATCCTTTCCAACAGTCTCACTTCTGTCATGTTTCAGTATTTCAACAGGGATATATTTCACACATGTGTTTTACTCAGCTTCTGCAGCTGTACTTTTCAGCCTGCTGCAGGTTGTGTACTATTATATTACAGGTGGGACATCTTTATTTCAGACTTTATTTCAGACATTTTCATTTTTCTGTTTGGATTACAGACTGCAACATACTTTTGTAATCAAGCAATACTTGCAAACCCTCTTACACTGTTACTTGCACATTTTATTACTTAGTGACTACACTGCACTCTTTTGCTAACTGTCATACTTTTATATTTATTTACAGTTACAGGGAGAGGATTACTGACCTACCTGGTGGCGCAACCGCACCAGCCTATCGCCATAGGCTCTACGGTTCGCAGAACGGACACCTGCAGCTGTAATATAAATAAAGTAATATTGGAATACACATCTCCATAATATCAGCTAGGTTAATTTCTCACATAAATAATTAGATGTAACTTACTCAGTAGTGGGGCATTCGGCATTTGCTGGGCCTCCTGGATCCAACGGTTCAGTTGGTCCTGCTTCTGTCTCTTCAGGTCCGCATGATGGTGACAGACCTGCTCACCAGTCCTTAGAATCCCTGTGGCACTGGTTAGATCATGAGCCAACCGGTCCCACGCCTCAGCCCTATATGCTCCCCACAGGACTTGGCCCTGCATGAGTTGGGCCTCATGACTGTGGACAAGGAGCAAAACCATATATCTGGACTCCTCAACGCCCCACCTCTGTGCTCGAAAGCAACTACCCTCACTTACACCTGACATTCTGGCTGCAAGTTGGTTCTACAATTGGTTATGCTGTGTATTCCCACCTATGGGGCTTATACATGCTGTTTTTCCCGCACTTCTGTGATTGGCCATTTTGGAATTGTATCAGCTTCACAAAACCTGCTTTGTCATGCTCCTCTTTCTATTCATTCCTATATATTTGCTATTACTGCATTTCTAAGTACAGCTGTCATGGCTTAGTGGTTCAGTACCTTGACTATGGTGCATGGTATCCTGGGTTCGAACCTTGCTACTGCTTTTTATATTTTATGACTGTCTACACAGGCTAGGAGGTGTGTCTGTGTAAAGGCAGTTTTGTTACAGCTTGCTCAACGTTGCCCGTCGGTTAGCTTGTTGGCACGGTGCGCAGCTCAGCGCAAATGGGTTAAGCTGGTTTACGCTTCATTTGTCTGTCAGCACGCATATTACGCTCAGCTCAGCTAGGGGCACACATTTTCAGCGTGTTAAACCACTGCTCACCTACGGGCACTTATTTCACACCTGTTAAACCTCTGCTCACCTTCGGGCACTCATTTTACACCTGTTAAACCACTGGTCACCTACGGGCAGATGCACTCAACTTGTTAAACTGTAGCTCAGCTATAGGCACATCTGGCATTTTTTATTATTTTGTTATCTAAATAGCCCATTTCATTACATTTTACATAAAATTTAATTTTATATGTGTACATATATGTCAGGGACTTGTTATGTCACTAAAGATAAAAATTGATGTTGTGGGGGCTCGAACCATGACTGCCTGCTCTTCAGCCGATGTCTCTACTGCTATGCTATTGCTTTTTGGCTTACTTTGCATATTTAGTTCTTATATGCTTTTCCACTGACTGCTAACTGTGGCTAAGTGCCGGGCACGCCCGCGCAAACGAGCGCACTCACAGACAAACATCTTTACAATTTAAAAAAAATATATAACATGCTCATTTATATATTTTATGTTCATAGTCTGTGGGGGCATGTGTTGTGTTGTGTTTATTCACATTTCCATGGACTCTGTCGTGGGGGTTTACTTTCGGGACTTTTACTCTTCTAGGGGAGTGTCCGTTTGCAGGGCTCGGCCTACGGACACGCCCCTACTGTCTTCCACAGACCGTGTAAGCCTTAGGTGTGATTCAGCATGCCCTCATGCATATGCATGACATGCTGATGTCACACCGTTTAACTGCAGCCTCCGTGTAAGCCTTGTAACTCTTACACGGAGGCTTTGTGAATCCTGCCCAATGTCTTTAAGTAAGATAGTTTGTTTTAAACTGTATTCCTGCAGGCTGTCCAGTCGGTGTTGAAAAGAGTCTTTGTAAATAAAAAGATACTGAAGAGAAGACATCATCTGTTGAATGTCATTTTTGATAGAGGAATATGGTGTAAAGATTTCAATAGCTTCATAGGTGTTTACTAGGCTAACAACCACAAGGGCCTTTTTAAGCCTAGCCATGCATCCTAGGAAATTTAAGGCAAGTTCAATAAATATTTCCAAATGGAAAACTCAATGTTTTCATCAAAAGCCAGAATAAGTTGGTTGTAGAACAATTCTGAAGTAAATTTAGTTGAAGAAGACCATATAAATTTACTCAAATTCTGTTTTTTGAAAAGAATACTGCAGAGTTCTTTACTAAAGATGCTTTCAGTTGGCCATCTAGGCTCCACCCCTTTTTAGTAATACATTGCATGTTTTTGGTATTGGAACTTCTTTCTATTGATATAATCTTTGGCAGCCCTTGACTAAAACATATGTAGACCCATTGTTGACAAGTTTTATATGATTTCAATGTCAGTGAATGTTTTTTTTTTCATTTGTGAAAGAGGCTCCAGGCTTATTTATAACTAAACTTAATTTGTTTTACCGCTTATGGATTTCAAAGACATCAAAAGATCTGCTCTTGTTCAAATAAGTTTAGTATCCAGCTTAGACATCTGTGCAGCTTTCTCAGTTAACTAAGATTTCATGTTTGCTTATTGGGGTTGGTTTATTTTAATAAATTTAATTTATCAGTGGACTAGGTATATCATTATATGGATTCACTTCATAACACTGAAAACTCAAAACACTGAAAATGAGAAAACTTCATAATATAGAAGACCAAAACACTGAAAACTCAAAACACTGAAACTCAAAATACTGAAAACACATATCATACATATACTGAGTTTAAACAACATAAATCATAGCACTTTCCACCAAGTGTAAGCAGGTGGGCAAGCCCCCCGGCACCCCCCATGTGGGAGGCTGTGCCCCCCACCCCCTGCTACTTAAATATATCAACTCCAAGATTGCACCTAGTGTAGTGAAGTGCAATCTTGGAGTTGATATATATAAGTAGCAGGGGGTGTGGGCGGTCCATGCCCCCACACGAGGGGGGCAGGGGGGCTTGCCCTCCTGCTTACACTTGGGTGGAAAGTGCTATGATTTATGTTGCTTAAACTCAGTATATGTATGATATGTGTTTTCAGTGTTTTGAGTTTTCAAGATTTTGAAGTTTCAGTGTTTTGAGCTTTCAGTTTTATGAAGTGAATCCCATTATATATATATATATATATATATATATATATATATATATATTTATATCTATAGACAGAGAGAGAGAGAGAGAGAGCTAAAAATGCTAAATATATCAACTTCAAAATTGCACTTAGTGTAGTGAAGTGCAATCTTGGAATTGATATATATATATATATATATATATATATATAAGTAGCAGGGGGTGAGGGGTGTAAAGGGTGGCTTCTCACCCTGCTTACACTTGGGGGAAAGTGCTATGATTTATGTTGTTTAAACTCAGTATATGTATGATATGTGTTTTCAGTGTTTTGAGTTTCAGTGTTTTGAGTTTTCAAGATTTTGAAGTTTCAGTGTGTTTTGAGTTTCAGTGTTATGAAGTGAATCCATATACATATATATATATATATATATATATATATATATATATATATGTATATATATATATATACACACACACACACACACATATATATATATATATATATATATATATATATATATATATATGTATATACACACACACACACACATATATATCTTATATATATATATATATATATATATGTGTGTGTGTGTATGTGTGTGTGTGTATTTTATATTTACACACACACACACACACACACACACACACACACACACACACACACACACACACACACACGTGCATCATGAAAGGTAGAAAACTCACAAATGTTAGAGCAAAAAAAGAGGCATTTACAAAACACTGAATACTTCTTTCCAACAAAAAAGCCCTATACCAGTAAACAAAACTGAGATTAAGTTTTGTCTTGTGTAGGTATGGTTAGAGAAAGGGTTTTCAGTATCATAATATCTATGGTTAGGTTTAGGAGCATGGATAGGGTGATGGTTAAGTTTAGGGTTAGCACACATGAGTAAGATGGCATAGGTTGCTTAACCATAACTCTAACCTTAGTCGTACCCTTCAACTAACCATATCCTTAGGTTCATAGATTCTTAGGTGTTTACTAGGATAATGACCACAGGAGCCTTTTTAAACCTAGCCATGCATCCCAAATCTCTGGCAAGTTCTGGTACCCTTGATAAGTGTAAATACGGGCTTGGATGATGAAACATTTGCAAGCAGGAGCCTACTAGATTAACCATTTACAGGTTGCCTGTGTCTGTTAGAGATACAGATACTAAGCCAGGGATGAATTTCCTGTTCCCCATCCAATTGCCCAAGTTACACTTGAATTGGGTTAGGGAGGAACTCTGCTTCACATGGATGGGGAGACTGGTCCAGAGACAGTGTAGTCTCTAGGATGCACCTGTCTCTCTAGCAGGTTCTATTTATATTACAAGCAAGGTTTAAGTCTTTAGAATGGGTAATTCTGGTGTTGCTTGTTTTGTAGATATGCAGGAGGTCCATCAGAATGGGGTCTGACAATGCCCTATATGCCAATCATAGATTTCCCCTCGACAGCCTGTAGGAGGCAGAATACAGGGATCGGGCCTTGAAATGGCCTGCATAGGACATTTTACTTAGCATCTGTATTCTTTTAGTGAGGAACCTCTGTGAACATTCCAGTTGTTGGATATGCCTGGTTGGGTGCATACAAATAGGGGGCACTGTATTCAATGATAGGTTTGATGAATGCCAAATACGGTGGAACAATGATGTCCTTGGACCTAGGTGCCATACTTTTGTTTAGAAATTGGTCAACATAGAATGATTTCCTCACTACTGTAGACACATGATGGTCAAAGGCTAAAGTACTGTCTATGTGTGTCACTATGTCCCTGACTACTGGGTCCAATCTAAGGGGTGTGTTGTCAATATGATATTTACCAGGGGTGGGTGACTTCCCAAAGGATACTATTATGCATTTCTTTGCATTTAATTTTAGTCCATGGCTCTGACAACAGTTGTTTGTCTGTGTCAGCCCTTCCTGGAGAACATTTATGTTGGTGCGGGATTCAACGCCAGCTCCTAATTTGCAATCATCTGCAAATTTAGTCACACAGAGACCAATGACACTGACCTTGGCTTCAGAGATGTAGATGCAAAAAAGGAGCAGTCCAAGGACCAAACTCTGTGGCACTCCAGTTGTGAGCGGCCTCTTTGTAGAGGTGGACTCCTCAATTCTAACTTCCTGCATCCTGTGAGACAGTTGGGTGACATACGGGTTTGTACATAACCCCTTGAGTTTGTGGAGTATTATGTCAAATGCCTTGGACAGGTCAAGGTAGGCAGTGTGCACCATTTTGCTATCATCCAACACTTTGGTGAATTTTTTCAAAGAAGTCCACTAGGTTGAGTAGGCATGACCTGTCCTTGATGAAACCAGACTGGGTTGGGTCCAATGTCTGGAGGTTTACTATATCATTACTGATAATTCCCATAATAATTATTTCCATGGCTTTGCATATAAGACTAGTGAGATTTCCGGGTTTGTAGCTTCCAGGGTCTGTAGATGGCCCACCTTTGTGCAGAGGGATGACTGTTGCTGTTATCCATTCATGAGGCACTACCTGTTTGGAGGCTACAGTTAAATAGCAATTCCAGAGGGCATGATAGGTCATGTTTCATGCTATTTAGAAGGCATCCTGGGATATTGTCTGGGCCCATTGATGCAGTGTTCTTGACCTTAGAGAGAGCATTAAGGACTTGTTCCCTAGTGATAGCAGGGGGAGTTATACTTGATGGTATTTCCTGAGGGAAGGTTGAGGGGGAGAGAGGTGTAAAGTTGGAGCTGAATTTGTCAAGTAGTAGGTTTGCTGTATCTTCTGGCTCAGTATATGTGGCTCCATTTACAATTTGAGGTTGCAGCCATAGTTAAAGCATGCTTGTGGTTTTCCTGGGCCTGGGAAGATAAATTTACCTCAAATTTAGCTTTGGTAGACTTTATTTATTCTCTGGGCTGTTTGTTTAGCTTGACGAGATTGCTTTTAGCCTGTTGTGTGCTGCACATCCTCGTTTTTGCCATGAATTCCTTGATTCTCTTATACAGCCTATTGACTTTGTGATTCCACCAGGGTGGCTTGTTTATGAGTTAGTTCTCTACTTCTTCCTTGTGGGTGTGGCTACCTCTATGCAACCATTAACCTGATAAAGTGAACCAACCAAGACAAACCGGTAAAAACATTCTGTCTGATGAAGTCTTAATTTGTTAAGATGAAAGTGCTAATTAAACTCATTATTTTTGTCTTTTATTGCTCCAGTCTCTGTGACTCCCATCTCATACTGCGTTTTGTTGTTTTAGTATTTTTATCAGCTATTAACATGCTTGTATAGGATTTCTTTGAACAGTTATGCATAGGCAGCAGTGTTCTCAGGGTTTATGGAGGCTTGGAATTTTGCCAGGTTATCACTTAATAGCAGGAAGTTAGCCTTAAAGTAGTTCCTGAATATTCCAGGGTTAGCTGGGGGTCCAGGTTTTATTTCTACTTCAAAGGAGACCATTTTATGATCTGACCTTACCAGAGAAGACACTACACTAGAGGGTGTGCAGCACTCTCATATATATAAGTGAGGACCAGATCCAGTATGGTTGCACTACTGGTTGGTGTATTGGCAATCTGCTCGAGGGAGTTTGTGTTTACAAAGTCCAGGAATCTCTGTGCCGGTTCATTTGGTGTAATATATGATTCCTAGTTAATAGTGGGGTAATTAATGTCACCCATGAATATGGTACTGGGCTAAATGGTGAGTGTTTCCAATAAGTTTAAATACATGGTATGGGTTTCCTTGGTCATAGAGGGGGACCTATAGCTTACAACAAAGTGATATTGGATTTTGCCAATGGTAATTTGAACATGGAATAGCACAAGTGCATTGTCCTGTTTGACCAGCTTTGAGGTATATTTATTTTTTATGTAAATTGAGACCTCTCCACATTTAGTCCCTGTCTGTGTAGTAGCTTGTCTAAATATGTGGAAGTCATTATAACCTTGTACTGTCCATGTTCCCTCCACAGCTTTAAACCATGTCTCAGTGGCTATGCAGATGTCATCATTTCCTAGGGTAAAGACAGCTTCTAAGGAGTCAAAAATTTTCTTTAGATTCCTAGAATTGAGCAGTAATACCTTTAGATATTCTTGGTTTTGGTTTGCTATGTTGGAAGTACTTTCAGTTTAGCATTGCCTAAAAAAAGGCACTATGGGTAAGACAATATTTTAGCTAATAATCAAAAGCCTAGAGGACAGAGGTGCAGACCATCCCTGGCAAAGCAGTATGTTCTTTTGATCATCTCCTTCTATGCTGACAAATATTGCACCCCCTTAGAATGACACCAGAAACTAAGCCAATTATTAAAGTCTGTCATCATTTTTTGTATTATGGCATCATCCTTGGAGAAGTTAAAATGATGCTCAATGCTACACTCATATCAGCCTGGGACACATATTCTCAGAGCTCCCTGATGTCTCTCTTCATATAGAGTAGGGAGGTACATCTCAGGTCATTTTCACACACATGGACTATGACGCAGTTATACTGGTACTTGTGGTCCAATGATCTGAATGCATTCACAATGTAGCAGATCCTAGTGCCTGACAAGAAACTGACTGTGACTTTCCTTTGTTAGCCTTGTGAAAGGGACATCAGTGCATTTCACGATGGAGGCTCCAATGACCAGAATGTTGGATTGTGTGGTGGCTTGCCTTATGTACTTAGAAGTAGAGGTTCCATGAGATGTGGCTCTATGTGTTGGTGTGTGTTGTTTTGAAAGAATGCATTTAAGGCAGCTGGGGGTATTTGTTATTTGTACTTCATCTAGGAGGTCTTTGGGGGTTAGGAAGGTTATATTTAAGTACCTCAGCATATGTGGGTCTATATGTCTACTTTGCATTGTGTGTGATAGGTGCAGAGTGTGTACTATTGATAACCTTATTGACATTAGGAGTACTTTTATTGTGAGAACTTTGCCTCCAGTGATTTTATGCAAATACATCTCTCACATGCCTTGTCAGTTTGTTTGAGAATTAACTGGTTGTCAGTAAACATGTGACAATTTCTACATTGTCTCAGGATGCCCATATCCACCAAGCTGGTAATGGAGATAGTAGGAAAGTTCATATCCATGGCAGCAGACCCTTTTTTGTAGATTAGACTGTTGGAGTGAGAATATAAAGGAATGTCAGGAGTATCCGGTTTCCAACTCTGGGGACAGTGCTTGCCATTGCAAACTAGTTGTCCTGTGTGGAACTAGATATTGGTGAAATTTCAGTCATGCTTTTCCAGGAAAAATGTCACTCAAGGTATCTGTGTCTATACAGGGCACTGCCAAACACTTGAGGGGAGACTAATAAGTAGACCCTAAAAATTTAAGGATGAGGTAATATAAAGATGAGAAGCAGGCCGCACTCTTGTCCCAAATGATGAATGGGTCTGCAGGTTTGTTGTAACCTTTTCCTAATAGATGTCTTGAAAAGCAACCAGACCAATCTGAAACATCAAGCACAGAGAATCACTGCCCAACCAGAAGCAGGAATCACTTTACTGTGCTCCTTCTCTCACTAGGAGCAGAATATAAGCACAAATTCCAAGCTGTCATCTATGAAGCAGTTACTAGGCTTTCTTGTGATCAGCAGTCTCCAGGAAAGAATGTCCCTGCACTGCTTCTGTCACCAGGAGAAAAATGAAGCATTAATGCCAGGATGACTACTGAGAGACAAAATGTGGGATCTCTGATAATCGGTGGTCTTTCAATAGTTGTTGCAGATTTTAAAGCTATGATGGAAAAATGGATTAATATCATAAGCACTGCAGTGTGCACTAAGCAGTTCAATGTGAAAGAGGGGGTAATGTAAGCTTTAGCTGTCTAAGTGGAGAGCCACATATTTTAAAAAGAGCAAGATACATTGAAAATGGGTGGGTACTTTGTATTCTGGTTTTATGGAATACACTGGGATGACCCATAAATTTAAATAGTTGAAGGGGAGTGATTTCAGAAAATGGTAATTTTGTGCTTACTCACAACAGCCAGTGAAAAGGTAGGAAAAATGAGATAGGTGGTCAAATTAACAGAAGAGACAGGCAACTATAAAGACAGATGACTAAGAACACAACAGCGCCAGAGAGGGAGGGTACAGGAAACATTTCTGTGTGACTTACAAGAGAAACAGCTGTGTTCTCTTTCATAGTTTAAATATGCAATTAAAAGCAGAATACAAGTAAAACACAGTGTAAAGAAAACAAATCGCAATATACAAAAAAGAAGAAGGCAATAAAGTAATACAAAATACAAGAAAGCAAAAGCAAACTAACCTTTCCCTCACAGCAAGTTGTGGCAGAGTCTGGGTGAGCTTTTGCAATAAAGCTTTGAAATGTTTTATTTTACCACTTAAATAGAAGGTTTAGTGCCTAGCCTCATCCTCAGTTCACAGATAATTAACTTTAATTGAGCTGTTTTAACTTCTATGTGACTCCTTAACTGACCTATTCTAATTTCTGTATGACTCACAGGAGACAAAGCTGTGGTCTCTTTCCTAGTTTTAATATGCAAATAAAAGCAGAATACAAGTAAAACACAGTATAAAGAAAACAAATCATAATATACAAAATAGAAGAAGGCAATAAAGTAGTAGAAGATACAAGAAAGCAAAAGCAAACTAACCTTTCCCTCACAGCAAGTCATGGCAGAGTCTGGGTGAGCTTTTCCCTATGGTCTATCTCACATAGTCGAAGTGTCAAAACTTTGAATATGTAAATATCAAACCCAAAAGTTTGAAAACTGAAAACTCTGAACACTCAGAACAGCGATTTTTTTTTCCCCAGTTCCGGTACAAAATGCAGAAACACACAAACACTACATGCTGTTTCTACTGTGGGGGGCGTTGCCCCCACCACCCCTACTTAAATATACCAAATCTGAGATCACACCACAGTGGAGGAAACAGCAAAGCCGCGGAAACTGCTCACCGATGTTCTGCGGCTTCGCTATTTTTAGACTTCGAACATCCCAGTTCGATGTTTCGGCATTCGGACTTATGATATACACCCTTTCTCTACATGTAGTTACATTACTCTAGCCACTCTAACCCTAACCCATGATCACTTGCATATTCACACAGACTGCTATAACACAGTCTTGCATGTTCACAACCACCACTTTTTCATTCAGACATTGTTTCTTGCATATTCTTGCTTACATATGCTATATAAAACTAAATTAATCCATATGTAATTCACTCAAATGAGTATTCACTCATTTGTGCATTCTCTCTTTTACACCTACAAAAAACTTTCTACCAAATGGGATTCTACTTTTGCCAGATGATAACAGTTGTTCCTCTGGTTTGCTTTAAAAATCTGCAGGCAGGCAGCACATAGTATTACATACTAAGTTAATTTGGGAGAGAAAGAAACTTGGCTGTACCTCATTCTTAAAGCTTCTGCACTTTAGACACACACACACACACACACACACACACACACACACACACACACACACACACACACACACACACACACACACACACACACACACATATACACACACACACACACACACACACACACACACACACACACACATATATATATATATATATATATATATATATATATATATATATATATATATATATATATATATATACACATATATATAGATGGGTTCCATACACTAGATCGAATTTTCACTAATTCAAAATAGTGCATGGAATGCTCACTGCAGCGAAAGTGCAATTAATCGAAAGTGCACTTACGTGAAGTTCAGTACAACGAACGGGTTTTGTACTGAACTTCCGTGCAGTACTCACGGACCTTAGGGTTAGGGCACGGGTCATAGGCTATCCCCTTACCATGACCTGTGCCCTAACCCTAAGATCCGTGATGACTGCAGCACAGTGAAGGACATAGCAGTGTCCTCCACTATGGTGCAATAGTCACGAACCTTAGGGTTAGGGCATGGGTTAGGGTAAGGGGATAGCTTTACTATCTATCACCCTACCCTAACCCGTGCCCTAACCCTAAGGTCCATTACTATTGCACCATAGTGGAGGACATAGCTTGTTTTTGTATCCTCCACTGTGCTGCGGTGTTTTCAGTGAAGTGCACTTATGCAAAAGTTCACGTTCATTAAAGTGAACTGTCACAGAAGTGAGGCTTCCTATTACAAGTTAGAAGTAGTGAACTTTTGTTCTTGTAATAGGAATCCATATAGATATAGATATAGAGATAAGTGTGTGTGGGGGTCTATATTATATTGTCAAAAAGGCTTTCCATCGAATGCCTTTTCATCGACCCTTAAATAGTGAAGTGCCATTTCAGCAAATGGCCACATCAACAATTTTTTTCCCTGAGAAAAGAATCGCTTGGCCATCCTAGTGAGTTTGCCCTTTCCCCATCGTAGTGTGATCTCAGAGTTGGTATAGTTAGTTAGGGGGATGTGAGGGGCAAAGCCTCCCACTTTGTAATGTTCTAAGTCATTTTTTATGGGGCAAGTGATTTGCTGATGTGGCCAATCACTGTAATGGCACTTTGCTATTTAAGGGTCAGTGAAAATGCAGTAGATGGAAAGCCTTTTGGAGTATATAATATAGACCCTGTGTGGGTACACATGCATATGTTTATATATATTTGCAAGGCAAAACCTGGCATTTGTCTGATTTGCTTTGTCATAGAAATGAACTCACCTGTGTCCTGGGTTAAATTCTGATCCACTGGAGAGTTTCACACTGATATTTAATTGGCTGCTTAGCTTCTTTGTTTGCTTTAAATTACTGTGGCCTGTGAGTCTTTGTGCTCCATTGTTCAGATTTTCACAGGGCTGCACCTCATGCAAGTGCAGGGCACAGTGCACTCCGTTGATGCAAGTCAACGGAGCTAAACTATGACTATACTCTGTGTCTCTATTTTATTTCCCCTGCATAGTACCTATAATCCTTAGTGATACAAGGTTACTCAACCTATAGCTTATAGGTATTAAGGGGCAAAGCGCTGCACTAGCTACACCTTTCATCACCGATGAAGCTAAAAATCATGTTAGTGTGCCAAAAGGAACCTCACTCCTCTTCCTCCCAGTACAGCATCCTCTCTCACATCTAACATTTTGGAGGATGGATTGGCATAATGGTTGAGGTGTTTACCTCACAGACAGGTTATAGAGTTTGATTTTCACATTTAAGGGAAATTCGTTAGGCTTAAAATGGCCCACAAGGAACTAGAGCAAAACTTACACACTACCATTATGTTCTATATTCTGTAAACCCCTCTACTAAAGTATGAAGTCTGAGATTTTGCCAGGGACCTATGCAAATGATCAAAGGGGTCCACATGACCACCATAAAGCCCATCAGTCCAAAGTGAATATACCAATGACTGGCCAGTGCCCAGTTCCCCAGACATGGCTACCTGGAAAAGATTTGTTGTGTGAAAACTGGATGTAAAACTTCCTATATTTTATACACAGCCAACAAGACATACCCATATAAACTGAAGCTTATTACTAATGAATCAATGCAAGGAACTGGGAGATCTGCTACACCAGCTTGAGGGCCGCGTGGCACATTTAGAGGGTCAGCCTGCCCCTCTTGCTCAGCCCCCAAGCACAGTCACCTTTGGAGTCATGAAGGTGCAGTGGTGACTGCCCATGAGTGGGGACCTCAGTCCCACTGTATGCATTTGGGGGTGCATGGGCTTCTGATTACCAAATACCCTTCCCTGTCCAAGGTGTTTACCCCCACATGTGTCAAATACCACTCTGTATGCTGTCTTGTCTGTCTTCCTACCCAACCTACCTCCCCAAATATACCTACTATCCTTCCCCAACATCCCACTCTTACCTTAAAAAAAGGGCAATCTGTTCCCACAAAAAAAAATGTCACCCCATACATAGCTGTCCATTTCGCACATGTGTCCAGTGGACACATGTAATCTGGTCTAATTGGCTTCACAACATATTATTGTTGTTGTCCTCACACCTATCTCAGGGGTTTGAGTGTCCAAATATACATCCAAATTCAGTATATATGCACAGCTGATGCTGTAGAAGTAATGGACAGCTATGGACCTTCCCTACACCCATCCTGCACATCCCTTGCTATCTTTCATATTGTTTTTCCCTCTTCATGCTCCCCTTTTCACCACTTTCCTATTACACCTTTTTTATTTTCCTTTAAAGAAATTAGCGCAGGGGTAAGTGGGAGTAAGCAGTAGTAAGCAGAAGTAAGCAGTAGTAAGTGGGAGTAAGCCTGTTTGCACAATGCTAAGTGATGCCTACACAGATTAAGCACTTTTAAGACTGTCTGTCAGCATAGTTAACTGGAAGGTAGCAGTGCTTACCAGTTCCCAAACCCGTGCAAACTCGTTTACAACTACTTAAATGTGCCTTAATTACTCTGTATCCAACAGCCCTTGTGCTTCCCAGCACCAAAATAATCAGCCCTTGCAAGTCTTGAACCCAGGCCCTACACACCATAGCCACAGCATTTTACCACTAAGCCATCTGAGCTGTAAATATGGTTGATGTTTTTTTAAACATATCATTCAGCACAGTCATTCAACAGTGGGGAAAAGGTTTGTTATATATGTGTATGGAAATTATATATATATATATATATATATATATATATATATATATATATATATATATATATATATATATATATATATATATAAACATTAATACGTAATATATGTAGAGCTATACATATATAATATACACATATATGATATATATATATATATATATATATATATATATATATATATATACAAGTAAATAAATGCATATGTATATATATATATATATATATATATATATATATATATAACTAAAATTAACTGCACTCAAAAAATGAACAAAAAGAAGAAATTTTAACTAAGAAATGAACTTTGAGACAATAACAGTATTCACAAAATAGTAAATCTCACTAACTCTTGTAGTACTTTAGCACTTTCATCTTATTTATTATTAAGACTTCTTCAGAAAGGCATGTTTCATAACCTCATAACCCATTATGAAACATGTCTTTCTGAAGAAATCTTGACAATAAATATGATGAAAGTGCTAAACTACTACAAGAGTTGGTGTGATTTACTATTTTTTGAATGCGGTTATTGTCACAAAGTTCATTTCTTAGTTTATATTTATTTATATATATATATATATATATATATATATTTATATTTATATATATATATATATATATATATATATATTTATATATATATATATATATATATATATACATACATAAGTATATATGTATATATACATATGCCAAATATCTACACCATACTGAGGAGAGGCCAAGTCAGGTGGGCAGGCCAGCTTGTACATATGCCAGACGGGTCTATGTCATATAATCAAACTTCCAAAATTTCGAACACCATATGTTCGAACTTGGAAGTTCGAAATATGACAACATAAAAACCTCTGAACAGCAAATTTTTTCCCAGGGAAAAAATTCACTGTTCCGAAAAACACACACAGCACAGGCATGCCAAAAATGTAATAAACCTACACTGCACCTTACATACACAACTATCTATGCACTAACCTTAACCCAAGCAGTAACCCTAAGGTTCATCACTAACACACACTTACCTTACCTGCACCCTAACCCTAAAGTCCGTCACGATCACAGATTTACCTTACCCACACCCTAAAGTCCATCACTATCACACACTTACCTTACCTGCGCCCTAACCCTAAAGTCCATCACTATCACACACTTACCTTACCCGCGCCCTAACCCTAAAGCCCGTCACTATCGCACACTTACCTTACTCACTCCCTAACCCTAAAGTCTGTCACTTTCGCACACTTACCTTACCCACACCCTAACCCCAACATTCATCACACTTACACACTTACCTTAACCCGATCTGTAACTTTTTCACCACACTACAGAAAATGTCAAAGCCGCGGAAACAGCCAACCGAATTCTTTCCCTGGGAAAGAATTCGAATTTCCATGGCTTCAACATTTCTATTTTTTAAACTTCCCCGTTCGAACTTCCAGCATTCAATATTTAAGATGGTCGATTGAATAACAGGTACCCTGCCAGACGCACGCCTCCCCAAGAGACTCTTTTATGGTGAACTTGTAGGAGGCAAATGCACACAAGATAGGCAGAAAAAGCGCTTTACACTGAAAGTCTCTCTGAAATCTGAAGAGCTTTGGCATTGACCCGGACTCCTGGGAAACCCTAGCGCAAGACCGCCCTGCCTGGAGAAGCTGCATCAGCAAAGGTGCTACACCTCCTATGAGCAGAGCAGGACCACAGAGGTACAGAAGAAGCATGAGCTGCATAAATCCACAGCCAAGTCATTGCCAACCAACTCAAATGATCACTTGTGCCCAACGTGCGACAGAGCTTTCCAAGCCTGCATTGGACTAATCAGCCACAGATGGACACACCATACTCAGTCCACCTCCTTGATGTGATGTCTTTGGTCATCGACAACAACAATGGACTAACAACAACATATATACATATACACACACACACACACACACACACACACACACATATATATATATATATATATATATATATATATATATATATATATATATATATATCCACACCCTGAACCAGTCAGGTCCTCTATATATACATGTATGTATGTATAGAGATACATATATGTGGACAAATCTATACATTATATATATATATATATATATATATATATATCTATATATATATATATAAAGATATATACATATATATAAATATATATATATATATATATATATAGAGAGAGAGAGAGAGATCTAAATTTATATCTACATATATGCATATACACATATATAGAAATGTGAATAAATACATATATATATATAT
The DNA here is from genome assembly GCF_019279795.1 of Protopterus annectens. Lineage (NCBI taxonomy): Eukaryota > Metazoa > Chordata > Ceratodontiformes > Protopteridae > Protopterus > Protopterus annectens. The sequence goes on from NC_056746.1 coordinate 757,607,169, forward strand.
ATATATATATATATATATATATATATATATAGTTCTACTTCACAAAATCGATTTG